>NC_142701.1:27223184-27462658 GCF_029339155.1 Prunus mume
AACCACCATCTGGCTACCATCCTTCACCTCCGCCCATCTCCTCCACCATCTCCACCGCCGAGAGAATGCTCTGACTTGCGCCATGTGCCGAAGTCAATCTACCCGCACTATGACTACCGCCATGGGAGGCGGCACAGCAGTTCCGGAATTGGGTGGGGTGAAAGAGCCTGAGCCAAAGAGTTCATGGGTGGCCTGATCCGGCAGAGTACCGAAAGGCCGATTAACTGATGTGGAGCGGATTTTCGAGGTATCTGAGTGTCCTGATGAAGATAGGGTCCGCTTAGCTACCTTCGCTTAAAAGGAATGCATTTCATCAAAGTCATGTGAGGGGGCTATGGAATCCAAACTGCAATTACCCGGGAGGAATCCCAGCGATCTTTCGATCGCTTCATCCACCTTCCTATCGCTATGCCAAAAAGATGTAGTTCTTATATCCAAGCAAGGGTCTGCGTCGCGGCCAATATGAGCACAAGTTTAATGAACTCGAGGTTTGTAACCGAATTAGTGGCTACCAAGAGGACCGGTGCGCACGCTTTGAAGGCGGTCTATGGTGGAGATTCAACTGTGGTTACCGCTAGCACGTGATCCCAACATGAGAGCTTTTAGCCTGCCGCCGATGCAGTATCTAGGACATGTGCCTTAGTGTAGGCGCTGGAGAGATGCGCAGGATTGGGTGGCCCAAGTCGTGGTCCATCCAAGAGAGGAGGATCTAGTTCCACCGCTAGTGGTGGATGGCTCTGTGGACGAGGATCCAGCCTCGTAGTGGAAGATCCGGTACTGGCCCAAAGATGGACTCCGCCAGAGTAGCAGCCTGCATCTAGCACAAACTAGACTCCTCCGCAGATCAGCTGGTATGTTACGCTTAAGTGATGTGTGGGGTATTTTGCAAAAGGATTGCCCCCATTCCTTTCTCAAGGAGGTAAACCAAGCTTGAGCGCGGCCTAAGATGGTTTTGTGGATGTGCAGGCATACCAAGAGGTTTTGCCCACCGATTACCCTGATGTACCGCTGGCAGGATCTGAGCCCAGCAGGGCGTGGTACTATGGGTCAAGATCGAGTCGAGTGGTGCTACTTCCTTCTGCAGCAGGATCTTCCAAGAGTAGGCACCGCCATCTTCTTTAGAAGTGGCAGAAATTAAGGGTGGGCCAAGGTCTACCACTCAAAGTAGGGTGTTTTCTATGACCTGCCAGGAGGCACAGCCACTCCGATGTGATTACCGTATGATCCCTTTTTATCTTGCTCGTGTTTTTAATTGACCGGGGCCACATTTTTCGTAGCACACAATCTGTACCCTATGTCGCAGGAGACCGACACCTATGACAGAAGTTTTAGTATTTCTCACCACGGAAGTCATGCTCGGTATTCAGAGAATGCTATGTTCAAGTAGAAGATGCATGGTTGGAAGCCAATTTGATCCCTTTAGAATTGGTGGATTTGGATATCATCCTGGGGATGGATTGGCTAGAGAAGCATCATGCGTCCGTGGATTGTTACCGAAGGAAGTGACATTCCGAGTCCCAGATGCCAAAGTAATTTTCCGGGGGGAACGTAGAATTCTCCCTACTTGCCTTATCTCTGCTATTACAGCTAAGAGATTACTCGAGAAAGGATGTGAAGGATTTCTAGCTCATATCATCGACACCCGAGAGGTCACCTTGAATCTGGAAGATATTCCCGTGGTTAATGAGTTTCCTGATGTCTTTCCAGATGATCTTCCGGGGTTACCTCCTGAACGGGAAATTGAGTTCACTATTGAACTTCTTCCGGGCACCAATCCTATCTATCTAACTCCTTATAGGATGGCACCAGCTGAACTCCGGGAGTTGAAGATTCAGTTGCAGGAATTAGTGGATATGGGTTTCATCCGACCTAGTGTTTCCCCATGGGGTGCACCCGTGTTGTTTGTGAGGAAGAAGGATGGGACCATGAGGTTATGTATTGATTACCGGCAGTTGAATAAGGTGACAGTACGTAACCGGTATCCTTTGCCGCGGATTGATGATTTGTTTGATCAGTTGAAGGATGCCAAGTATTTCTCTAAGATTGATCTGAGGTCGATACCACCGCTGAGGATCGAGAAGAGGATGTCCCCAAGACCGCATTCGTAACGCGTATGGACATTATGAATTTCTCGTGATGCCGCTCGGTTGACGAATGCTCCACAGATTTATGGATCTCATGAATGAGTGTTTCGACTTATTTGGATCACTTTGTGATTGTGTTCATAGATGATATCTTGGTTTATTCTAAGACTTTGGAAGGGCATAAGAAGCACCTGAGGTTGGTATTGAGGACTTTAAGAAGGAAATCTATGCCAAATTTAGCAAGTGTCAGTTTTGGCTGGATAGAGTGGTGTTCCTTGGACATGTAATCTCAACGGAAGGGATTTATGTGGACCCACAGAAGATTGAGGCTATTGTGAATTGGGTACAACCCACAAGTGTAATCAAGCACGTAAGTTTTCGGTTAGGTGTTACTATCGTCCGATTTGTGAAGGGTTTTTTCGATAGCGACACCCTCTCGCGGTTGACAAGGAAGGATGTTGTATTTGAGTGGACGGAAGAGTGCGAACAGAGTTTTCAGGAGTTGAAGAAGCGGTTGACCACCGCACCTGTTTGGCTCTTCCCGATAACTCTGGGGCTTTGTGATCTACAAAGTGATGCATCTTTACAGGGATTGGGATGTGTTTTGATGCAACATGACCGGGTGATTGCTTATGCCTCGAGGCAACTCAAAAAGCATGAGCGAAATTATCCAGTCCATGACTTGGAACTTGCCGCAGTAGTGTTTGCTCTGAAGATTTGGCGACATTACTTGTATGGTGAGACCTGTCAGATTTTCACGGATCATAAGAGCCTCAAGTATTTCTTTACTCAGAAGGAACTGAATATGAGACAACGGCGCTGGTTGGAATTGATCAAGGATTATGATTGTACGATTGAGTATCACCCAGGCCGAGCTAATGTGGTTGCAGATGCATTGAGTAGGAAGGCTCCTCGAACTTAGCCCATATTAAGTCGGCCTATCTTCCGTTGTTGGTGGAACTACGGAAAGATGGAGTAGAAATGGAGATGACTCAACAAGGTGGAATCCTTGCTAGCTTGCATGAGGCCCATTATGGTGGAACGGGTAATTGCAGGCCAGTTGGAAGATCCTATACTTTGTAGGATAAGGGGAGAAGTAGAGAATGGAACACGGAAAGATTATGCTATAAGGGGAGACGGAGCCTTGGTGAAAGGAGCTTGTCTATGTGTACCTGTGTAAGAATGTTGAGTTGAAAAGAGAAATCATGGAAGAAGCTCATCGCTCCACTTACACCATGCATCCGGTAGTACGAAGATGTACTTGACGCTACGGGCATATTATTCATGGCCGCATATGAAGGGAGACATTGCTAAGTATGTGAGCAGATGTTTGATATGTCAACAAGTGAAGGCAGAGCGATGTGGTTATCGGGACTCATGCAACCACTTCAGATTCTCGAATGGAAGTGGAGCGATACTATGGATTTCGTTTTTAAGCTTCCACGCATTTCAAGGGTCATGATGGAATTTGGGTGATAGTGATAGACTTACAAGTCGCTTCATTTCCTACCCATTAAGGAGACCTATCCTTTGACAAGGTTGGCAAAACTTTTGTGATTTAGATTGTCGATTGCATGGAGCACTCAGATCCATTGTATCGGACAGGGATCCTAGGTTCACTCGATTTTGGAGGTGTTTGCAAGAAGCTATGGGTACTAGATTGCAATTCAGTACTGCTTTTCACCCACAAACCGATGGACAATCGGAAAGGACTATCAGCACTGAGGACATGTTGAGGTCCTGTGTGTTACAGTTTAAAGATGCATGGGATGTTCACCTTGCTTTGGTGGAGTTTGCTTATAATAACAATTATCATTCGAGTATTGGGATGGCCTTATGAGGCGTTGTAATGGGAGGCAAGTGCAGACTCTATTTGTTGGAATGAAGTGGGTGACAAGAAACTGGAAAAAGTGGATAGTATCCGAGTAACAAATGAGAAGGTGAAGATTATAAAAGAGAAGTTGAAACTGCACAAGACCGATGTAAGAGTTATGCGTATAACAGTCCAAAGATCTTGAGTTTACAAATGGGGATTGGTGTTCCCGTTATCTCCTTGGAAGGGTGTGATGAGATTTGGGAACGGGGTTAAGCCCTCGCTACATTGGACCCTATGAGATCACGGAGCGAATTGGACCTGTGGCTTTGACTAGCCTTACCTCCAATCGCCTCAAGTTCATGATGTATTCCATGTATCTATGCTTCGGAAATACATGCCGATCCTTCCCATGTATTAGAATACCAACCTGTGGAATTGGAAGAAGATTTGACGTATGAGGAACAACCAGTACAGATCTTGGATAGGAAAGAAAGAATGTGGTTGCTCTAGATCCATCCTTAGAGGAAAGTTTTGTGGAGAAGCCAAACTGTCAAGAAGCTACTTGGGAACCCAAGAGCAGATATGGGCCAAGTATCCTTATCTCTTCCATTGACAGGTATGTGAATTTCGGGGACGAAATTTCTCTAAGGAGGGTAGAATGTAACACCCTCGACCCCTTATTTTTCCTATTTAATTTAATTAAGGGAAAATATTAAATTACTCCTAGGTTGAGGGTGATTTTGGTCACTTTCTTATCCGGGAAGATTTTGGGACCGTGAGTGGTGTGGTTGCGTAGGTGGTACTGAGACGAAACCGTAGACAGGCGGTAGGCCTGAATCGGAGATTTAACGAAGCTTTGGCGATCAAAACTTGTTCGTGGCGTAACTGTAATTATTTCAAGAGTTTGTAAAATCAGATTTTCAGTTTTACCTCACTTTTCTCTCTTCCCCTGCACACTCTCTCTCTCCTCCCGCTTTCTCCCGATTCTCTCTTCTCTCTTCGACCTCACACCTCCGAGAACGGAAGGGCCGTGACCGTCCCATTCGACTTGTCTCAAGCCCGATCAAGACCCACCCACTTCACGAAACTCGACCCGACGCCGCCTGATCGTTCAAACCGAAGTTTCCGATTGTTGCGCCGCTGCTCGCTGGCCCACCCGGTGAACTGTGAGGTTTTTCTCCTTTTTACGTATTCTAGCCGACGTTGTTTAGGTTTGGATCGATTTTGAGTTTTGGAACCGAATTGGAAACCTAGGTTTTGGCCGGATTTCAATTTGAAATTCCGGCCACTTGCCGTCCGAATTGGATGTTGCCGTAGTTGAAAAAGTTGCTCCACTCTTCGAGTAGTATCTAGGATTGGAAGGGTGAGCGTTGGTTTGGAGATTTTCCGTCGCCGGAAATCTCTCTACACACCCGCGCACCGCGGGCGCGCGGCGCGCGTGGGCAAGGTGGGTGAAGTTGTTTTTCGTCCCGTTGAGATCCTTAGGCTGTCACGAAAGCGTAGGATTTCGCGGATCTCAATTTGATATCGCTTGACTATCGAACGGATTTCGTGATATTGTGCGTTATCCGGTTCGATAAGTTCTGACCGCTGGATCGCTTCCAAATTGAAGTATGTTGATTTAGGTACTCTTAGAAACCTGTAGGAATTCGCGGATCGTGAATTGGAGCCTGATGTTCCGATTCAATAATGTGAAGTTTAGGGAAATCGCGATCACCGTGCATTGGGAAGCGAATTCCAATCAGAATCGACTTAGGATGTTCCTTGGACGTGAGCGCACCGAACTTGGGGATTTAAGTATTTCTTCGTGAATTTCCGCTTTGAAGTACGCATCGTTAATCAAGGATTTGTATCTTGAATAGGTACTTGCTGATCACTCAAGAAAGTGGATCTCACTGGTCGGGCATTTTGGGATTACTTGTGAGTGGACTTTGTTTTAAGCATATGCATGGTTTTTATTTATGAAAGTTTTGTGCATATACTTTAAATGATGGTGACTTTGATGTAATAAGTCTTTGGTCGATGAATTGAATATGTTTATATATCTTGGTTATATATATTTTGAATATGAACATATATATTTGAGTATGATGATTATGTTGATATGGATTTTGGGATGGCTATCTATATTGTCTATGTATAGAGTATGAGAGGTTGTTGTGGTGAGATTGTGGAAAGATAGGAGTTTGATGGATGGTTGGGAGATATGAGTATGGTAGGTGAGTACCCTTCCCTAGTTACTAGGCTTCCCACACACGTCGTTGGCAGTGCGCGGTGGGGTGGGAAGGCCATGAGATTACGGGTCTCACACATGGCGTTGGCGCGGCGGCGGTGTGAGACACTTTCCATACGTGTCGCTGGCGGCCGCGATGGGAGAGTATGTATATTGCTTGAGTATCATCACACACGCTGCTGGCGGCGGCTTGGGGTGATGATACCGTCACGCGCGTAGGACTTGATATGAGATTGTGAGCTACACGTGTCGCTGGCGCGTCGCCGGCGCAGTGAGCTATGGAGTTCCGCCCCGCTGGACTACTCATCCCCGGACGCCGGTTCTGGTTCGAAAATCCTGCGTACCAGCCAACAATCCCCCGGTTGGATTGTCTCCCCGGTACATTAGTTTGGAGTGAAGTATATATACTATACTAGAGTCCTAGCTATATGTATATTTATATATGGGTATTTACGGGTGTTGAGAGTTGCATATATTTTGGGAAATGAGTTGTGAGCCTGAGATGTGGAGATGTTTTGGACTTTGGGATTTTTGTGCTTGAGTTTTGGTTTCTGAATTGTGAAACTGCATGCTAGAGCATTATTTTTACATGGTGGGGTTACTATGTTGTTTTTAAAGTGAAACTTTATTTCTGTCCACTCACATCTTTCTGTTTTGCGCCCCCCAGCAGTGAGTTGCTCCTCAAGGCATTCGAGCAAGTCACGAGCTCCGAACTTGTCGTCGCTAATAGGGTCTGTATAAATTCTTTCTACTCCCCTGTTTGTTGTAAACAAATTCTGTAGACGCTCTGTTATTGCCCATGTTAGGCTACTACTTGAGGCCGGAGGCCATTTTGTGTTGGATTGTAGTATGTTAAAAGCATCTGGCAGTTGGCTTGTTTATTGATGTAAATTTTTGCAGGTTGTTTATTGTTGGTTTGAGCATTTTACGAGGAGACTACAAAATTTTGGTAGAATGTCTTGGTTTTAGTAAGTGGGCCCGCATCACAGTGATGTCGGCACCAAGACGGATGATCCGCCGGTTTCGGGAAATTCCGGCGTCCTGTCATATGTGAGTGGACAAAAATAAAGTTTACATTTTAAATCAACATAATAACCCCACCATGTAAAAATAGTGCTCTAGCATGCAGTTTCACAATTCAGAAACCAAATACTCAAAACACAATATCCCAAAGTCCAATAAATCTCTAAATCTCAAATCACAAGTCCATTCCCAAAGATATGCAACTCTCATCAACCCGTAAACACTTATATATATATAACTATAACTATAACTATAATATAATATATACTTCTCTCCATACTAATGTACCGGGGAAACAATCCAACCGGGGGATTGTTAGCGTACGCAGGATTTCGAACATTAACCGCCTGTGGATGAGTAGTCCAACTGGGGACGGAACTCCATAGCTCACACGCTGCATCGCCAACGGCGTGTAGCTCACAAATCTCATAACAAGTTCTATGCGCAGACAAAGTATCATCACCCCACCGCACCGCAACGACGTGTGTGATAATACTTAAGCAATATACATACTCTTCCCATACGCACCGCCAACGACACGTATGGGAAGTGTCTCACACGCATCGCCAACGACATGTGTGAGACCCACAATCTCATGGCCTTCTCACCCCACCGGCACTGCCAACGACGTATGTGGGAAGCCTAGTAACTAGGGAATGGTACTCACCTAACATACTCATACATCTCACAACCATCCCTCAAACTCATATCTTTTCATAATCTCACCACAACAACCTCTCATACTCTATACATAGGCAATATAGATAGACATCCCAAAATCCATATAAACATATTCATCATACTCAAATATATATCCATACTCAAAATATATTGCCAATACGCATAAGAATATTCAAATCCATCAACCAGATAATTATTAAGTCAAAATCACCATTTAAAATATATGCACAAGCCTTTTATCAATAAAACCATGCATATGCTTAAAACAAAGTCCACTCACAAATAATCCCAAGCTGCCCGGCCCCGAGAGGGTCCTGCTGCTGCGAATGGTCGACCGAAGTACCTATTTCGAGATACGAACTCTTGATTAATATAACGCACTTAAAAACGAAAATTCACAAAAGGAAATACTTAAATCCCCAAGTTCCCGGTGCGTGTACATCCAATGGAATATCCTAATGTCCGGTTACAGATTTGGGAATCGCTCCAATCGTACGGTTATCGCGAATTCCCAAACTTCAAATTATTGAATCGGAACATCTGGTGCTCCGATTCACGATCCGTGAATTCCTACAGGTTTCTAAGAGCACCTAGATCAACATACTTCAATTTAGAAACGATCCGACGGTTAGAACTTATCAAACCCGGATAACGCACAATATGCGAAATCCGTTCGATAGTCAAACGACATCCAAATTGAGATTCGCAAAATCCTACGCACTCGTGGAAACCAAAGGATCTCATCAAGATAAAAATCAACTTCACCAGCCTTGCCCACGCACCGCCACACGCGCCGGCGCGCGTGGGTGTGTAGAGAAATTTCCGGCGACGGAAAATCTCCAAATCACCAGCCACCCTTCCAATCCTAGATACTACTCGACGAATGGAGCATCTTCTTCAACTACCACAAGGTCCAATTCGGACGGCAAGTGGCCGGAATTTCACATTGAAAACCGGCCAAAACCTAGGTTTCAAAATCAACTTCCAAACTTCAAAATCGTTCTAATCTAACCCCCTAAACAGCTAGAGCACGTAAAAAGGAGAAGAAACCTCACCTGGTTCACTGGAAATGGACGGCGGAGACGGCGGTGCGATAGCACGAAAACCTCCGATTGAACCAGTCAAAACTGACGGCGGGATTCGCGGTTTCCGGCGGGAAATCGGGTGGGTCGTGATCGGGACTTCACGATGAGTCGAACGGACCGGTCTCACGCTCAAGCCCGTGGCAGGTGCAGAGAGAACCGAGAGAGAGAGAGAGAGGGTCGGGAGAGAAAAAGAGAGAGAGAGAGAGAGAGAGAGAGAGAGAGAGAGAGACGTGCGGGGAGAGAGAGAGTGAGGTAAAAATGAAAAAATCTGATTTTTACTCCAAACTTTTCGAAATAATTACGGTTCCGCCACCGAGCTTATTTTGATCCCCAAAACTTCATTAAATCTCCGATTGAAGCCTACCGCCTGTCTATGGTTTCGTCTCAGTACCACCTACGCAACCAAACCACTCGTGGTCCCAAAATCTTCCCGGATCAGAAAATGACCAAAATTACCCTTAACCCAAGAGTAAATTAATAATTTCTCTTAATTTAAATAAAAATAGGAAAATAATTGGAGTCGGGGTGTTACATCCTTTCAGATTCTTGAGGTCAGTTTAAATATTCTATTTTCTTATCTACTTGTTTGGAGACATGATCATTTTGATAGCTATCTTGGATGCTTTAACAATAGATGAGTAACAAAATGTACTTATAGCATATTTTCTGCCAGCTATCGTAATTCCAAATATTTGTTGTAAAAAAAATTAGTATCTGCCTCGTTTATCTGTATATATGTACCTGTATATAAATCTGTTTTGTGGATTTACGTAGCGTATAAATTATGTATGCAGATTTTATCGAAAATATATTTCAAAGGTGGTCTACCATTTTCATTTGTGAACCTCAAGACTTTGGAAATTATTACTGCTGGTTTGAGAAAATCGGATTTCCCGGGTATAGCATGCTTATTCAAGAGCTCTCCCGTAGTCGAAAGGCTCAAAATTGTGATAAGTCCTATTCATAGACCACAGGATGATGTAAGTTAACTTTCGGCATAATTCGACGTTTTTTGATTTTTTACACTTCCAACAAATGCCACTCTTGTAATCACTGGCTTGACGCTACGCACATTTACTCTTAAAATATATCCGGCTTACAACATATTATAAAATTAGATTTCAGAAATGGAACGACATCTTGTTGGACAATACCCTCTGGAGTGAAGAGCAATTCTGGGAATCTCAAGCTCAAACTTTGAACTCCTTCCTTTGTCACATTAAGAAGGTGGACTTTTCCGTTGTTACAGGTATAGATGAGACTGTGATAAGTGTTGCTAGGTTTTTACTCAAACATGGAATAGGCTTGCAAGAATGAACATTTGTCCGCAGAACTGGGAAGCCTATCAACAAAATCAACCTGGATGGCAGGCTAAATTCAAGATAATAGAGGAACTGCCGCGGGCATCGGAGGATGTTGAAATCGTATGGTTATTCTAATGGTTAAGTTCTGATGTTCTGCCTTGAGGGGAATGTATATTTATTATTAGTTTGCACTTTAGGTGCCATGTATTTGTGATCAAATGTGAAAATTGGACAAGCTTATTTTTATTAATGCAACTGTGTTGGTTTCTTTTTGGACTAATTCGAGCTCAAAGCATCACATGACAATGCGACGATGAGCTTACTTGGTATCTTATATACAGGTAGGCGTTTTTAAGCAATAATCAATAAAGATGCCAAGTATATATCCCATATTAATTTCAACCAAAATTGAAAATTGGGCCTTATCAATAATTATTTTTCAATTATTTTTTATGATTAACTAACTAACTATAAGGTAGAATTATCATTAGCTTGGATTAAAAATTTATAAAAATTAATTAAAAATACTGCAATCGTACTTGGAAACAAACTCAAACGCTGTTCCCGTTCTCACCTCACTTCAACCTTTGAACCATTCAAACCCCTAAAGTACGTAACTCAATCTCTCAACCCAAAGACCAGTAAAAACCAGATCAAACCCCAACAAAATCATCACAATGGAAACAAGATCCGCTGCCAAGAAAAGAAAGCTCCTCATTTTATACAACCAGAAGGATCAAGTTGACGACGATGACGAAAGCGAGAAGAGCAACAGAAGCCGAAGCATTGACCGCATCAGTGACCTCCCAGATGCCGTTCTCCACCACATCCTCTTCCTCCTACCCGTCAAAACCGTCGCCCAAACCAGCGTCTTATCAAAACGGTGGCGTTCTATCTGGTCCTCATTCCCGGACCTCGACTTTACCACCCTCACTCGAGCCCCAACAAAGCCACATTCTTCTTCATCAAAATCGCTCTCTCAGAATTCCAAAGAAACAGACTTCATCAGGCAAGTCCTGACTCTCCGCGATAAGCACTCTGATATTCGAATCCTTCGGTTTGGTTCCTGGTTGAGCTTCTCCCGTCTCAATGGCCTGATCCGCCTGGCCATCCGGCGCAATGTGCAGGAACTGGACGTGGAGGTTGCCACAGAGGATTATTTCAACTTCCCTAGATGCGTCATCGCCAGCGAATCTCTCCGCATTTTCAAGTTGAAATCGCACTACCCAGGCTTCAGATTGCCCCCTTCATCTGTGATGACGAGCGGATTCAAATCCCTCCACTTGTTGTCGCTTTCACGCATTGTCTTATACAACCAGCCTTCTCTCTGCGACATGTTCGGAGCGTCTGCTTTCCCTATGCTCAAGAAACTGAGCCTGGACGCTTGTTTTGGGTTGAAGTACCTTCGGATTGGGTGCAAGGCGCTTGAGGATTTGACCCTGGAGAACTGCTTTCAGTTACAAGGGTTGGATGTTTTGGGTGGGAAATTGGAGAGGTTGAGAATTGTGAGGTGTTTTGATGCGTACGCTGATAAGAGTTGGGTGAAGATTGATGGTCCAAGACTTAGAATTATTCTTTGGGAAAACAATGCTATTACTGATAGCTCTTCTCTGGACAATTTGAGCTCTCTGCAAGAGGCCTCCATTGGTTTCTTTTTGCTCCAGGAAGATATTAGTGTGGCGAAGCTTCAGAGTGTGTCCAACCTTTTTATGGGACTCTATCATGCCCATTGCTTGACACTCGATACCCAATGTATTGAGGTACTTCAATTTAAGTAATATGAACCATTGATCAGGTTAATTTAAGTAATGTATTGAGATACACGGCCTAGCAAAAGAAATTTAATCTACTTGTTATGCTGCTGAACTATGAATTTGAATCATTGATCATGTTAAATTTTTATCTGAATACGTGATTTCGATTCATAGTTTGACAAGAGAGTATTGTCATTAATTTTGTCTGGTCACTCTTATGTATATGTAACATTTCAGTGATGAGCACGACTTATCTGTATAGCTTTTTGTTGTTGCAGATTCTGTCAAACAGTAATTATTTTGCGGTTTATCTGCATCCATTCAACAATCTCAAGTCTTTGGAGTTGCATACGGGTTTCAACAAGAACAATGTCCCTGGATTGGCGTGCATATTCAGGAGCTCTCCCATGCTTCACACTCTGACCCTCAATATTATTAACGATTACAAGATTGAAAGGAGAGTAAGTATTATAACTGAGATTAATTTGGTTAATACATTCATTGTATTCTTAATCTACACGTAAACTGACTGATTAGTATCAATTTCAACAGCTAACTAATTTGGTTTCTCATTTTGATGCATAACTATATCAGCAATGGAATAAGGATTTGTGGGAAATGTCCAATTCTGAGGAAGAAAAATTCTGGGAATCGCAAACGCAAGCCTTGAAGTCGTTTTTACAAAACCTTACGGTAGTAAAGATCCAGGGATTTTTAGAGTGTGAGAATGAAGTGAGTCTAGCAAAGTTCTTGCTGAAGCATGGAAAGGCCTTGCAGGAAATGATTCTGTGCACTGGACACTGCAAAGCTAGATATTCTCTCCAGCGACAAAAGATTAGGTCACAGATGATGGGATTCTCTTGGGCTTCTTCTAATGCTAAAATTGCATTTCACTAAGCTTGTACTGCAAACGTTCTCTTTGACTTCCTCTTCTTTTTCTTTATATGCGCATTTTCCTTGCTAATTGGATGGAGTACATGCTCATCATATGAATTTATGTAGAGCCCAAACAATTTGGTAAGCATAAGCAGATTTGTATGTTGAAAAATGAAATTCAAGAAGAAGCTAGTATAAAGTGAATTCAGTTTAGAAAGAAGAGAGGAGAAAGAATACAAAACATTATCACAACCATTGAATGTGCTTTACAATGTGTGTAATAATGTGTCAAAAATGTGTGTCCCCCGATCCTAACCTTATATGTAATATTTAAAATGTCGTGATTCGTAATGTTACACATCCTAGCTACATGGATGGATGGAAAACTCGTGTCGACAAAGGGTAGAAAAGTACAGAAAAATATTTATTATATTTGACACCTAACCACTTTCTCTTTGTGTGTTAGTTTTGAATTGGCCTAAGTTTTTGGTGTGCTCCTAAGTGGTTCTGGGTTCAAATCCCCATAGTACCCTGTGTGTGTATGAATTTTTTCCCTTTCTGTTCCTAATTTCTCCCCCTCCCCAAAAAATACAAAAAAAAGGCAATATTATTAAGTACTACTTTGGAAACGCATAGAATGTTTTTAAATTCAATCGCAGAAGGTTGTGGATATGGCGACGTTCCTCCTAATTTCCTCAGTGTCAATGAATTTGCCTCTTGGTGCATGCAATCAAGTAACAATGGATCCAACGTGACAACCAGGGTTGAAGTCTAGATGAAGTGCTTGTATTGGATTCATTGAATGACTATATACTCGTTGCCTCCGGGAAGATACGTATATATGTAAATGGATATGAAATCAATAAGTTGTTATATATTTATTATTATTGCTATTATTTTTTTCCATGACTATATAGTATATATATATTTATTATATTATATATTATATATGCAAGCTCTGACCAAATATATTTATTATTTCTCTGGTACAACTGGCCAAAAATATATATAATTATTTAATGGAAGTTTCTTGATCTTACTACCTATCACCTCATACTAATAGTTTATGGGTTGGGAGACGTCTCAAGTCATTTATCTTTACCAGAAAACAAGACTTTCTTACTCAATTTTTATTTAGACTCGTACCAAAAAAGAAAAAAACTTATTGGAAAACAAATTAGCAAAATTCCTTGAACAAATTTTAAATTTTGAACTGGTCTACATCATTATCATATATAAAAGACAAATGTTTAAGTATTTTAGTCAGCAAATCGAATGCCGCGGCAGCCTGCAGTGCTCTGCATGCTCCTCGTGCAAAAGATATTTGATGTGATTTTTAATAAAGAAAAATTCCATCAACGGGTCTAGTCCGGTAGAAAAGGCTAAGAAAGAAAAGTTATCGTAGAAACGAATAAGAATATGTACCAACAAATAATATTACAACCAAAAGAAGGTGTTTGTTTTATTTCTCTGTATTTTTCAACCTGACTATTTCAGTTCCAAAATGAATAACAGACGGAAGTAAAATACAAATCAAACGATCAAGATTGACGTCTCTTATTATCTTGCTCCCCTTGCATCGCTTGTTCAAGCCAAATCCAAGATTCCTCCATCAACTCAGGGCTGAGTCTGAACATCAGAACGCAAAACTCCATCTGGTTGAGAGCTCCATCGCCATCCATGTCACCTTCCCTCATCATGCTCACAAGCTCATCTTCTCTCAAATTCTGCAGACCAAGAAGAGCAGAGTTGCTCCTCAAGCTCTCCAATGTAATGACCCCTTTGTCCTTGTCCATC
Source organism: Prunus mume (assembly GCF_029339155.1). NCBI lineage: Eukaryota > Viridiplantae > Streptophyta > Magnoliopsida > Rosales > Rosaceae > Prunus > Prunus mume. The sequence goes on from NC_142701.1 coordinate 27,237,838, forward strand.
AGTAGCTGGAACCCATTGCACAGCTCTCTGATCAGGCCCTCCCCGCCAAGCTTGTCAGCCATCTCTGGCAGCAGATCCTCAAAATCATCAACAGCCCTCTTGCCAACTCCTGCCATTGATTGTTATTAGCTCTTGTTTCTTTTGATGTATTGGGTTTTTGGGTTTGTGAGGGAAACAATGAGAGTGAATGAATTTATACCATGTGAAAGGAAGGCGGAAGGAGGGTGGAAATTGGAAGGGGGATCTTGGAAAGAGGAAGGTTATGGTCTCCCCGTGTGGATGACAGCAATGGAACAGTGTGTTAATTGCTGGTCGGCTTTGATTCTTTACACCTGCAAGGGCCAGCAGCAATTTTATTTGCCTCCTGTGTTTCTCAGAAACTTGTAAAGGGTAATTTTGTCATTACATGTAAATAATGAAAATTGGTCCTATTTGACTTTCAACGCTCTTGTCGAAGGGGGTACGATTGTCATTTCGGATTATCTTAGACAGTTAGACTTCAGAAACGGTTTTCCTTCTTGACTTTTGGCTGTTTTACCAGTTGGGTGGGTGGAAGTCGGTTATATAAGTTAACGAAGTGTTCACATGAAATGAAGAAGAAAATGTAGTCTTTTGGGTCGGTTGTCATGTTTCCCAGAAAAAATGGAGGAACTCTTCTATGAAATTCTTTAGAAATGTAGGGCCGATTAAAGTTGTTAGCATTACAACCATTGGATTGAACTAAAAACAACTAGAGTAGAGCATTGTTTTAAGCATTCAGAGACTTTTGCTCAAATGCCTAGTTATTAAATTCGCATATTATACGTGGAATGATGTATTTCTTTTATATATAAAAATTACTTCTATTTTTCGTACACTTTTCAAGAACATAGAAATATATGGGGTTTTTTATAAAATGAAATTGTATTATTCGTATATAAAGGTAATTTGCACAAGTAATAAGCGACCGCCACTATGGTGGGAACCCATTGATGGCTCGTCCCGTATTTTACTAACTATGCTCAAATGAGATAGTATGTGCAGAAAAGAATAAAAATAAGGCTAGGTTCGGGTTGACCCATCCCTGGGCTATGCGTTCTTTGAGCTTGGGCTTATGAACGTACCTAACTTGGGCCTACATGAATTCTGAACCCCAATGAAGGACATTGGCCCATCAAAAGATATTGGTCCAAGTCTTTGCATTACAGATTGTCAACGCTTGTCAGTGTCTTCCATTTTCCATCATAAATCAAACTTCAAGTGTGTTGAAGCAATGAAACATTATTGAATTGAACCTCTATCGACCTTCTGGGATACTTATGGTGATTACATTGTTGGAGAAACTGGTAACTGCTGGGATACCGACAGCAGCGCGGGGGTAGTTCCTATGCATTGAAAAAGCAGGTTCTTTGGAGAGTGGAAGTGATGCAGCTTCATTTCCTTGCAGCATAAGAAAAACTGAAGACATTGTTGGCCGATCAGCTGGATCTTCTTGAACACACAAAAACCCTACATGCATACACTTTAGAGCTTCATGAGGCTCACATGCTTCCCTTACTGATTCATCAATCACCTCCATTCCTCTGCCTTCTTTCCACAACTCCCATGCCTAAGTGAGATTCAACATCAAAACCCATCAATCTTGTTCAAAAAAGAACAAAAAAGAACTATAATTTCTAATACTTACCCATCCCGCAAGAGTTCGGGAATTTTCAAAACGATAAAAAGAAGCATTCTTCTTTCCACTTACAATCTCCAACAGCAACACTCCAAAGCTGAATACATCCAGTTTCTCAGAGAAATGGCCATAGAGTGCATACTCAGGTGACATGTAGCCACTGTTCATGAAGTAACAGTAGAGGTAGAGAAGTAAGCAATAACAATGACTATTATTTGCATCAGGTTTTGTATATGGATGAAAAACATGTGTTCTTACTATGTCCCAACAACCCTGTTGGTATTTGCTTCAGTTTGGTTCATCCCAAAAATCCTGGCCATTCCAAAGTCTGAGATTTTGGGGTTCATTGATCCATCCAAAAGAACATTACTTGCTTTAAGGTCCCTGTGAATGATTTTCAGTCTAGAGTACTTGTGGATATAAAGTAGTCCCTGAGCAATACCTTCTATAATTCGAAAGCGTTTACCCCAATCTAATTCTGTTTTTTCCAAAGGATCTGATTCAACAAACCATGGAGAATAATAAGCTAGGTGAATATTTTTCCGTTTTGTTTTGAAATTTTTTTTTTTGACACACAGAGAAAGATACTGCATTACACCACTTTTGAAAACATGGGAAAAGATCTTGGAAAAAGGTAATCGGATTTGACGTCTCATAAATCAACAATATCAAAGAATTAATTTTAGCAGTGATGAGCATATATATACCAAACAAAAATTTGTCCAAACTTCGATTCGGCATGTACTCATAAATCAGTATCATTTCCTCCTTTTCAATACAGCAACCCAAGAGCCTAACAAGATTGGTGTGTTGGAGCTTGGCTATAAGCTTCAACTCATTCATGAACTCCTCATGTCCTTGCCCTGACTTCTTTGACAGCCTTTTTATGGCTACTTCTTGGAGTTCAGGCAAAATCCCCTGCAGTGGAAGAAAAATCCGATACACATTAAGACAATTACAACCTTACCAAATGAGAAGTAATGAGTGAAATTATTAAGAAATGTATAAAAGAAACTATCATATTTATAGCTCAATAGGACTATCAAAGTGTTACCTTATAAACAGGGCCAAATCCTCCCTCTCCCAGTTTATTAGCTTCAGAGAAGTTGTTTGTTGCAGCTAAAATTCTCCTTAAACGATAGAGTGGTAATCCTGCGTCATTCTTTCCACTTCCAGCACCATATTTCCTGTTCATTCTAATTGTTAAAGCATCCTTTGTTTGGAAGAACATATGAAAGATAGACAGAGTGGTAAAGTACCTTCCCTTTCCCCAAGTCTTCTTCCATAAGAAATAACAAAAAATTATTGTAAGCAATCCTGCTGTTGCTGAGACTGTTGCAATTACTAGGGAGTGCTTATGACCTGCAAAGAAAACAAAAAGATCCAGTTGACAAATTAAAAATGATGGCTCCAAGTAATGGTCACTCCCCACAACACCAATAAACAGTTCCTTATTACTTTTGGGATTCTTGAACTCAGAAGCTGCAAGTCTGATGTACAAAGTCCTTCCATCACTGTCATTTGGTGCAAGTTGCTTTAGACCAAATAGATCTCCAGCCCAAATTGAACATCCAGCAGTGCTGCTGTAAGCATAAGCAGTGCAAGAGCAGATACTTAAGCAGATTGATCTACATTGCTTAGCATAAGCAATACTATAGTGTTTATCTTCAACACTGGCAGGCAATGACATGCTAGGCATTTCTAGAAACCCGTCTTCTGTCCCAGTAACACCGACAGCATTCCCACATGGCAGAGTGGTTTTTCTTAAGCACCCACCTGAATAATCCTGCAAACTCCAATCCCTATGTGACTCTGGCTCAAACCCCATCAAACAACTACATAAAGGCAAGGATTTCTCATTGTAACTACTGAATGGTCCGCAAAAGGCATAAACCTTTGGTTTAGACCAAAACAAATTCCATTGCCTGGCGCTGATAGTCTCCAACCATGTTAGCTGCTGAATCTGCCCTGAGGTATACATCATGTATCGAGATATTCTCTTAGGATCATAAAGAGAATAGGTAAAATAACTTTCATTTTCGTTTGTAACATAGCTGTAATTGAAAACATCATTAAGCGTCATCTCAGGATCCAAGCTGAATTTATCTGAATTTTCATCCCATGATCCACTAGTCCAATACTGTTGAGACTTATTCCACTGTATGATAAATGAGTTGATTCGCTTTGGGTCAAGCTCAAAAGAGAAAAGACCTGGTGCAGGATCCTCTGAATTCTTCCATGAAGTGAGAATCTGGCTTTGTTTGGTAATTTTGTTGAATCCGATTCTACTTCCTGGTAGCCATGTATCGGCTGGATGATCAAAACTTTGCCATAAAGGCTCTGATTTAGTACTAGCACTAGACCCATCAGCTCTTAAGACAAGGTTACCATTGTCTAAAAGAACTGCTTCTACAGAACCTGAGGCTGAGGTAGTGGTGGTGGAGGTCGCACTTGTGGACCAAACTGAACCTTTGGACTTACTGAAGAGAAGTAAATTACCATCTGATATTTTCAACACTGAAGAAAATCTATCAGAGATTGGCTGTTCCCTATTTGCCACCCACACTACGGTCCTAACAGAAACTTTTTTGTACCAGATGCCTATGTAGTAGTTTGAAGAATTACCTGGTTTGAAGAAACCCAGCTCAAAAACCCCACCTGCAGAGACAATGGTGTGATCGCCAGAGAGAGATTGGTTTGCAGTGATGGTGTCAGCTACAAGGCAAACATGGGTTTTCATATACAGGCATAAAAAAATAACAGACAACAAAAATTTTTGGTTGGTTTTGGTGTCCATGGCTGCACAAAAGCAAAATTGGCAAACAAGCTTACTTGATAAACCAGAACAGTCCAAGTCAGCCAAGTCAACTCGTGAAGTGTCTATGTCATACATAACCCCTTAATTCACCTCAACTATGTTACAAAAGCAAAATTGGCAAACAAGCTGTCTTCATTGAATGAAGTCGTTTAGCTTAGCTAGAGTCTTCCCTATGCTCCGGCTGTTCTGGTGTTTTTATTTTTTATTTTTTATACAATCGATAATTTACTCTAAATTAATTTAATTCATGAAAAGGAAGATCCACACATGATGTAAAGGAATTGAATTGAAAATTGTCGCCATAAAAGTTTCTTTTCTTTTTAGATTTTTTAGGTTTTAGACATAAAACAAATTTCACTTTTGGAAAAAGCCAAAGCTTTTTCAAAAAAGACAAAAAAACCACTCAACTTTCAAATCAAAGACATGCAAATGTATTGGATTCCTTAGGAAATCTAAAAATAAATAAGGGCATTTTTGTCCATTTTTGCTTCTTTTAAAATTTTTCTCTCTCCTTTTGCTTTTTCCAAAATGTCCCTTTCTTTTTTTGGGTAAAAAATTTGGGGAGAATTTTTGGATGAAGGAGATGCGGAAGACAGTGGCAATGCTTGTAATTCAATTGAAAATTGTCGCCATCATATTTGTCTACCGTGCATCATGGTTTGGAAAATGGTACTTAATTTACAATGCAATTACCAAATCAAGGAAAAGTCCAAGGCTCTTCATTAATTTCTACAATAATCTTACGTACAAATAATCAATGAGGTCTCTCATTAAGGATAGACAAACCAACCAAAATATAAATTTTGAAAAGACTAAGAATCAAGAAAGAGAGAGGATTTGCTTTGTTTGTGGAAGAACCAATCATGTGGCTAAGGACTATTTTCACAAGAAGACTGAGGTGTACAGATCAAAGTCAAACTATGATTCCTTCATATGAAAGCTGTTCACACTAAGTGTAGGTTCAAGTCCTGAAGACACCTACACCCATTGCACGGTATACAAATTGCCCAAGTTTCCTCATCGTTACTTGTTTTTCATTTTGACTATTCCTTATGAAGTTTTGAACTTTGTGGGGGATTGTTAGTTATTTATTATTTTGTTTTATTTTATTTAAAATTCAAAACTTATGTTATATATTTAGCAATGATTGTTTATTTTAAGAGTCATATTTGTTGACCCAATAGACGTGACTTTATTAAAACGGTGTGTGGAGTCTTATAAATAAAGAACTCCTCGGACATGGAACAAACAATTCTCTGTTACTCTCATGCTCCATATATGAATCACACTCATCATTCTCCATATCCTACAATTCTCTTTATCTATTTCTTGGGCAATCGATCAACACCTAGCATACTCGTCCGCCGTTGGCGTGCATAATGGACCAGACATCCTATGAGGCTTTTAGGTTGTATCTTGGAGTTGTAGGCACTGCTATAACCTGCATGTAGGAAGGTGTCTACGGCTTTAAGACAACATTTATCGTGCCTCTCTTAGGTTCACAAGCCAGACTTTCTTTCTTCTTTAATCTACCTATTGTTAATTGTGATTGTTTTAATTGGACGTATTTAATCTGTTTTATATTTACAAAAATCTGCATTAAGTTGAATTTGATCGAGTATGTCATTAAGGTTGTTGATTTAAAGAAGCTATATAGCTTTAAGTACAATGACAGGCACTCTGTTATCTCTGAGTACCTATGTATTAATAATTGTATTTAGTGTATTTATGAGTTGTGATTATGTACGCGCCAAAGATGAATGATATAGAAGTTGATAGAACAAATTCTCGTCTTTCTCTCTGCAATCTTTCATTAATATAACAATAATATATATATATATATCAGTTCATTTTTATTGAGGAATCTCTCAAATAAAATTATTTGAAAGATGCCCTTTAGGATACTTTACAATTTTTTTCCAATGATCAAAACCATCTATTTTTTAGGTCTTTATTCATAGATCATCCTTACAAAAAATTAGACAAATCGGAAACCATTTAGACATCTAATTGTGTCCTACAAAATCAATGAACATATTACTTCAAGAAAGTACTAAAATTTCAATAATTTAATTGAGTGATCCCATGAAATTTTTTATTTGAGGGACACCCTTTAGGGTACCCTATGAATTTTTTTCAACAATCCAAACTACCTATTTTTTAAGTCTACATTCATAGATCATCCTTGCAAAAAATTAGACAAATAAGAAACCGCTTCGACATCCAATTGTATCATAATAAATCAATAAAAGCGGTCTTAAAAAAAGTAATAAAATTTCAATAACACAATTGCGTGATATCGGATTCAAGTGATTTTTTGTAAAGATAATCTTTGAATGATTATCTAAAACATAAACGGTTTGTATTATTGAAATACAATACAGTGCCATATAAGTGTCCTCAAATAAGTTTGTTGAAAAAATATTGATCAGCTTGCCTGAAAAATACGATCCCATTGTTGCTGCTATTGAAGAGTGCAAGGACATCACTCACGCTGCTCCTTGTTTCACCCAAACAATTCTTTTAATTATTATAACCAGCAAAAAACAAATAAAACTAAAAACAAAGAAAGTAGGGTTACACGTTGTCTTCATCCCCTTTCTCTCTTCCTCTTCCTCGTTCTTCCCCCTCAGTCATCTTCATCCCCTCATCTCCTCCGTAGTACATGAAATTAAAGGATGAGTGTTAAAATCATTCGCCTTTATAAATCAAGGAAAGTTTAATCTCATTGGGACTTTACCGTTAGATTTACAATTATGCTATAACATTCCCATACTTCCTCACGAGTCACATTCTAATCCAGTTTGAGTAAAACAAGGGCCATGTGAGTGAGGGGATGAAGATGGCCGATGGCCCAGGGTGATAGGTGCTGGTTTAGTTGTATTCATGTCATTGGCCCATATGGCAAGAGAATAATGGTCCACGTGGCAGCCTTCTCACCTTTCAATTGTTATTCAGTTGTGGGATTGTTAGATCAGTTTGTTAATTCAGTTTTGGGTTTGTTAGATTGGTAGTTAAGGCCGCGGTTTAGGCGCGAATATTAGTTACAGTTGCTAACCCAGTTTATATTATAAGCTGGTTTTGTAAGGCTTTTAGTCGTGAATTGTTTTGGAAATGTTCTGAGTTAATAAAGCTACTCGTTTTGCTTACACGAGTCAAGGTTGAGACCATTGCTATAGTTTCTTGGTTTCCGTTTGCCTTCTTGGTCAATTAATCCCTTTTCCTTTCCTCCTCCTCATCCTCATCCTCATTTTACATCTCCATATTTTAAGGGGTTGATCAAGAAATCTATCCAAAATTATGAAGGAAATTTGAAACAAATTGAAATCTATCCAAAAAAATCACTTGAATCCAATATCATTTAATCATTCAATTAAATTATTGAAATTTAAACACTTTTTTGAAGCACTGTGTTCATTGATTTTATTGGTCTCAATTAGATGCCTTAATGATTTTCAATTTTTATTTTTATTTTTTTTTGAGAATGATCTATGAATGAAGACTAAAAATGAGTTTGAATGGTTGAAATTTTTTGGAGTATCCAAAGGTGTCCCTCAAATGGAAGGAACTATATATATATATATATATATATATATATATATATATATATATATATATATACAAAAAATAGCATTGCTGATTTCTTGCAATTGTCACAACGTTTTGCTTTTTAGTTTATATACCTAACATTAAATGTGTTGAGGGAAGGAAACAAATATTGGAACCTCTATCGACCGTCTGGCAAACTGATGGTGACTGCATTGTTGGAAAAAGGCAGGTAATTGAGAAGAAGAACCAACAGCAGGTATGGAATTCCTGTTAGTTGAAAAGGCGGGTTCCTTGGACGGTGGAAGTGATGTGGCTTCATTGCCCTGCAATATACGAATTACAGAAGCCATTGTTGGTCGATCAGCTGGAGCTTCCTGAACACACAAAAACCCTATATGGATACACCTCGAAGCTTCATCAGGGGGGCATGTTTCTCTTACTGATGCATCAATCACCTCCATTCGTCTACCTTCTTTCCACAATTCCCATGCCTAATTAAGATTTAAAATACTTAAAACTTCAATTTTACGGTTAATCACAAATTTACAAGGCATAAAAACAGAAAGGAGCGTAGATAGTTTAGAATTATTAATACTTACCCATCCAGCAAGAGTTGGTGAATGTTCAAAGCGATAAAAAGCAGCATTCCTCTTTCCACTTACAATCTCCAGCAACAACACTCCAAAACTAAACACATCTAGTTTCTCAGAGAAATGGCCATATCTTGCATACTCTGGCGACATGTATCCGCTGCATGAATTGATGGTAGAGAATAGAGATGTAAGCTATAGCAGTGACTGCATAAGGTTTAGTAAATGAATGAAAACATGTCCTACATATATATATACTTACAATGTGCCAACAACCCTGTTGGTATTTGCTTCAGTCTGGTTTATCTCCAAAATTTTAGCCATTCCGAAGTCTGAAATTTTGGGGTTCATTGCTCCATCCAACAGAACATTACTTGCTTTCAGGTCCCTGTGAATGATTTTTAATCTAGAATACTTGTGGATATAAAGTACTGCCTGAGCAATACCCTCTATAATTCGAAAGCGTTTTCCCCAATTTAATTCTGTATTTTCAGATGGATCTGGTAGGACAAACCATGAAGAAAATTATTCTTTTTATTATAGATGAAATGCTGGACAAATGGAAAAAGATCTTGCATTACACAACTTTTGCGCATTGAAAAGGATCTTGCTAAAAGGTAATCAAATTTGAGGTCCCAGAAATCAACAATATCAAAGAATCAATCTTAGGAGGAATGAGGATATACCAAACAAAAGTTTGTCCAAACTTCGATTGGGCATGAACTCATAGATCAAGATCAGTTCCTCCTCCTCAATACAGCAACCTAATAGCCTAACAAGATTGGTATGCTGGAGCTTGGCTATAAGATTTAACTCATTCATGAACTCCTCATGTCCTTGCCCTGACTTCTTTGACAGTCTTTTTATGGCTACTTCTTGATTTTCAGGCAAAATCCCCTGCAGTGGAAGGAAAATCAAACACAAAGTGAACCACAATCCCACCAATCAAACTTAATTAGGAAAAAGGTTATTCAGTGAACCAAAAAGTACAAATATTTATGTAAGAACAACTAATGTACTTTAATTACCAACACAAAGTGGAAGAGTCACCTTATAAACAGGGCCAAATCCTCCCTCTCCCAGTTTATTAGCTTCAGAGAAGCTGTTTGTTGCATCTAATATACTCTTTAAACAGAAGAGTGGTAGTTCTCTGTCATTTTTTCCGCCTCCAGCACCATAATTTATTTTAGTCACACCATACTTCCTCCTCTGCTTCCTGTTTCAGTGTTTGGTAGAGCATGGATCATTTGTTTAGAGAATCCTTGTGAATGCACGAGTGCGTGTGTGTGTGTGAGAAAGAGAGACAGAGTGGTGGCAATACCTTCCCTTCCCCAATCTTTTCTTCCATAAGAAATAGAAAAAATAAATCGTAAGCAACCCTGCTGCTGCTGAGACCATTGCAATTATAAGGGAGCGCTTATCCGCATCACCCTTGCCATCTGCCAAAAATATATATATATATATATTTCAGGTTGACCAATTAAGATTTAACTCATTCATGAACTCCTCATGTCCTTGCCCTGACTTCTTTGACAGTCTTTTTATGGCTACTTCTTGATTTTCGAGCAAAATCCCCTGCAGTGGACGGAAAATCAAACACAAAGTGAACCACCATCCTACCAAGCGAACTTAATTAGGAAAAAGGTTGTTAAGAGAACCAAAAAGTATAATATTTATGAAAGAATAACTAATGTACTTTAATTACCAATACAAGGTGGAGGAGTCACCTTATAAACAGGGCCAAATCCTCCCTCTCCCAGTTTTTTAGCTTCAGAGAAGTTGTTTGTTGCATTTAAATACTCTTTAAACCGAAGACTGGTAGTTCTGTGTCATTCTTTCCACTTTCAGCACCATAATTTATTTTAGTCACACCATACTTCCTCCTCTGCGTCCTGTTTCAGTCTTTGTTAGAGCATGGATAATTTGTTTATAGAATCCGTGTGAATGCACGAGTGTGTTTGTGTGTGAGAAAGAGAGACACCACCAACAATTATTCCCTTATTACTTTGAAGATACATAAGCTCAGAAGCTGCAAGTCTGATGTATAAAGTTCTTCCACCAGCATCATCTGCCACAAGTTCTTGCACACCCAGGAGATCTCCAATCCAAATTGAACATGCGTTACTGCTTTCATAAGCATAAGCAGTGCAAGAGCAGTTATTTAAGCAGATTGATTCACATTCCTTAGCACTCCCAACCTTAACATGCAGTTCATTTTCAGATATTGACATGCTATGCATTTCTAGAAACTGGTCTTTTGTCCCAGTAACACTTGTTGAATTCCCACACTGCAAATTGGTTTTTCTTTGACACCCACCAGAGTAATCCTGCAAAGCCCAATCCCGGGGCGACCTCTGCTCAAAACCCATCAAACAATTACACAAGACCCCGGATTTTTCATTGCAGCTCCCAAATGCCCCGCAAATAGCATAAACTGCACATTGCTGTCTTGGTTCAGACCAATACATTTTCCGTGGCCTGGAAGGCGTAAACCAAATTAGTTGCTGAACCTGCCCCAATACTGACATCATGAATGGAGATGCTTTCTTAGGATCATAAAGCGAATAGGTGAAATAACTTCCGTTTTCATTTGAAACAAAGCAGTAGTTGTAGACGTAATTATGCCTCATGTCAGGAACCAAGCTGAAAAGATTTGAACTTGCATTCCAAGATCCACTATTGAAATACTGTCTAGACCTATTCCACAGAAAGATATATGAATTGCTTCGGTCTAGCTTAAGAGAGTAAAGACCTGGTGCAGGGTCCCGTGAGTTCTTCCATGAAGTGAGAATTTGGGTTTGATTGGTAACATTGTTGAATCCAATCTTGGCTCCTGGTAGCCATGTATGGGTTGGATGATCAAAGCTTTGCCATAAAAACTCAGATGAACTAGAATGAGCTCTTAAGACAAGATTTCCACTATCTAAAAGAACTGCTTGCACAGAAGCAGAGGTGGTGGTGGAGGTCAAATGTGTGGACCAAACTGGAGTTTTGGCCTCATTAAAGAGAACTAAATTGCCATCTTTGATCTTCAACACCGATGAAAATCTATCAGAGATAGGTTTTTCCCTATTTGCCACCCAAACTATGGTACTCGCAGATACCACTCGGCCGGAATACCAGGTACCCATGTAGTGGCGGCCACCTAATTCGAAGAACCCCAGTTCAAAATCCCTGGAGACGATTGTCTGGTCACCGGAGAGAGATTGGTTTGCAGTGATGGTGTCAGCTGCAAAGGAGATACGGGACTCGAGAAATAGGCACAATAAAACAACTATAAACGCCAACATTGGGTTGGTTTTGGTATCCATGGCTGCACTATGAATTTGCACACAAGAAAGATAATGTCATGCGTCTAAAAGACAACAATGAGAATTAAGCATTGCTCTCAAACTTGTGATAAATTTTTCACTATACTTTCACGAATGCCAATTACTTTGAATTTCGTATAATTTTTATTTCGTGAATTTGTGATGGGTGTGTCTAGAAGCAAAATAATTTATGTTTTTGTCATACATGTTACTTTTCAAAGAACATCTTTTTCCATCTAGGGGATACTCAATTCAAATACTTCACGTATTAAAATGTTAGAGAGAGACTAGCTTAGTTTCCTGGTATTTTACTCGAAACACGTGTGTGGCTCCCCCAATTTCTTTATTATTGTTTCTCACTTTCGTTACTAAGCTCTACTTGGAGGACGGTCTCAAAAACTCTACTTGAGGGGGTGGTAAGGTAAATCCAATTTAAGAATATTCAACCATTTGGGTTAGGTTTGGTATCCATGGCTGCACAAAAAAATTGCAATAGTTGAATACCAGCTGAACATTCCAAGTCAACAAAGTCAACTATTGAAGGGTCTACGCTCCGTTCTCTCTTTTGTTTTAAGCATTCATAGACCAAACTTGCCTTTCTAAATGTTATAACTTTTTAGGTATACAGTTCTGTTCATGTTCATTGCTCTGCAATGTGTAAAGATCTAGGAATATTTGTTCAGTGAGGCTTCTTTTTAAGTTTCTCACACCTGAACCAGACCAATATAAGTTGTGAAGCACTTTCGTTTACTTAAATAATAAAAAAGAGTCTTGGACACTGCCAAAGTCTTGCCACAGAGTTTTCATTTTTCGTTTATGTATCCAACAATAAATGTGTATAGGAAAGGTAACATTTTTGAGCTTCTATCGACCTTCTGGCAGACTAATGGTTACTGCATTATTGGAAATAATGGGAGTTGTTTGAGGAGAAGAACTAACAGCAACGGAATTCCTATGTGTTGAAAAAGCAGGTTCTTTGGAGGGTGGAAGAGATGTAGCTTCATTGGCCAGCATAAGAATTACAGAAGACATTGTTGGCCGATCAGCTGGATCTTCTTGAACACACAAAAATCCTACCTGTATACACTTCAAAGCTTCATCAGGCCGGCATGTTTCCTTCAGTGATGCATCGATCACCTCCATTCCTCTACCTTCTCTCCATAATTCCCATGCCTAATTAAGATTCAACATGTAAACCCATTAGTCTTGCATGACTGGTCACATACTTATAAATTTTTCAGGCTTAGGATACATTAGAATTTTTAATACTCACCCATCCAGCAAGAGTTAGTGAATGTTCAAAGCGATGAAAAGCAGCATTCTTCTTTCCACTAACAATCTCCAGCAGCAACACTCCAAAACTAAACACATCCAGTTTCTCAGAGAAATGGCCATATCTTGCATACTCAGGTGACATGTAGCCGCTGCATAAATTGATGGTAGAGAAGTAAGCCAAAGCAATGATTGCATAAGATTTCAATGATTGAAAACCTGTGCCATATATATATATTTACTTACTATGTGCCAACAACTCTGTTAGTATTTGCTTCGGTTTGATTTATCTCAAAAATCTTTGCCATTCCAAAGTCTGAAATTTTGGGGTTCATTGCTCCATCCAACAGAACATTACTTGCTTTCAGGTCCCTGTGAATGATTTTCAATCTGGAATACTTGTGGATATAAAGTATTCCTTGAGCAATACCTTCTATAATTCGAAAACGTTTTCCCCAATCTAGCTCTAATTTTTCAGATGGATCTGATTGGACAAACCATGGAGAAAAATGAGCTTAATTAGTGATTTTGATTTACTTTAGAAAAAAATGTTAAGACACATTGAAGAAGATCTTGCATTACATGGGTTTGCAAAAACGTAATCAAATTTGAAGTCCCAGAAATCAGCAATATGAAAGAAATAATCTTAGAAGTGCTGAGAACATACCAAACAAAAACTTGTCCAGACTTCGATTGGGCATGAACTCGTAGATCAAAATCAGTTCCTCCTCTTCAATACAGCAACCCAAGAGCCTAACAAGATTGGTGTGTTGGAGTTTGGCTATAAGCTTTAACTCATTCATGAACTCCTGGTGTCCTTGCCCTGAATTCTTTGACAGCCTTTTGATGGCCACTTGATTTCCAGGCAAAATCCCCTGTAGTGGAAGAAAAATCCCACACATAAAGAGAAGTTATAGAGAACCACCTCCTTATAAGAAATGTATAAATGAAACTATGAGATTTATAGGTCGGTGGTATTATGAAAGTGTTACCTTATAAACAGGGCCAAACCCTCCTTCTCCCACCTTATTAGCTTCAGAGAAGTTGTTAGTAACAGCTAATATACTCCTTAAACTGAAGAGTGGTAGCTCTGTATCATTCTTTCCGCCTCCATCACCAACATTACTTAAAATTTCATCATATTTCTTCCTATGCTTCCTATTTCATTATTATTTAGTCAGATCATCATTTGTTAGGATTACAAGAATCAGTGTGCGAGCAAGCGAGAGAGGGAGAGAGAGTGGTAGCAGTACCTTTCCTTTTCCAATGTTTTAGTCTCACCATTCTTCCTCCTACGCTCCCTGTTTCATTCTTATTGTTAGAGTATCTTTTTTTGGATTACAAGAATCAGTGTCCCTGCAAATGAGTGCGCGTGTGTTTTCTTCCAAAGGAAATAGCTTTACCTTTCCTTTCCCCATGTTTTCTTCCATAAGAAATAGCCAAAAGTTATTGTAAGCAATCCTGCTGTTCCGGAGACTAATGCAATCACAAGGGATCGTTTATTAGCATTAACACCTGCAAAGAAAACAAAAGAGAAAGATCAAATTTATTTTAATTAACACACTAACACGATGGCTCGCCAAGTAATCATTTCCTCATTACTTTTAAGCAGTGGAAGAGCAGATCCAAGTCTGATGTATAAAGTTGTTCCATTCCTTTCACCTGTTCCCAGTTGCTGCAAATTTAAGAGATCTCCAGTGAAAATTGAGCATCTAGTGCTGCTATCATAAGCATAAGCAGTGCAAGAGCAGTTGTTTAAGCAGATTGGATGACATTCAGAAATATTTCCAACCACCACAGACTGTTTATTTTCTGGCAATGACATGATACGGATTTCTTGAAACACGTCTGGCTCCCTATATTTAGCACTAGTACTAACATCAGTCCCACAGTACTGCAGGTTGGTTATTCTTGAACACCCACTAGAATAAGCCCGCAAATTCCACTCAATCTCTGACTTTGGCTCAAAACCTGTCAAACAATTACAGGAGACCGTGCTTATGTCGTTGCAACTGCCGAATGCCCCGCATAAACCATAAACTTCACATTTCCTTTTTGGTTGGCTCCCAAACAAATTCCACTCTCTGGAATTCTCCGACCATGTGAATTGCTGAATCTGCCCTGAGGTATGCATCACGAGTCGAGATATTGTCTTGGGATTATTTAGAAAATAGGTGAAATAACTTTCGTTTTTGTTTGTAACATAGCTGTGATTGTACATATGGTTAAGCCTCATCTCAGGAACCGCGCTGAAAATACGTGAGTTTGCATCCCATGCTCCACTGCTCCAATAGACTCTAGACCTATTCCAAAGTATGAGATATGCACTACTTCCATTGGGGTCAAGCTCAAGAGAGAAAAGACCTGGTGCAGGATCCTCTGAACTCTTCCATGATGTGAGAATTTGGGTTCGATTAGTGGCAATGTTGAATCCAAGTTTACCTCCTGGTATCCATGTATGAGCTGGATGATCAAAGCTTTGCCACAAAGGTTCTGATGTATTAGTACTTGACCCATCAGCCCTTAAGACAAGGTTTCCACTATCTAATAGAACTGCTTGTACAGAACCTGAGGTGGTGGTGGAGGTTAAATTTGTGGACCAAACTGGAGTGTTGGATTCACTGAAGAGAATTAGATTACCCTCTGAGATCCTCAAGACTGAAGAAAATATATCAGAAACTGGTGTTTCCCTATTTGCCACCCAAACTATGGTCTTAACAGATACTTTCTTGTACCACATGCCTATGTAGTAGTAGTTTGAGAAAATACCTGGTTTGAAGAAACCCAGCTCAAAAACCCCACCTGCAGAGATAATGGTTTGATCACCCGAGAGAGATTTGTCTGCATTGATGGTGTCAGCTGCAAGGGATATATGGGACTTGAGAAATAGGCATAATAAAAGAACGTTGAACACGAATTTTGGGTTACTTTTGGTATCCATGGATGCACAAAAAATTTTCAGACAACCAAGATGCTGTATGGTACTAGAATTGAACATTTATGGAAAAAATATAGCAATACTTGAAGCCAGCTGATCATTCCAAGTCAACTAAGTCAACTGTTGAAGGGTCAAGTAAGAGCATCCACAATGGGTTCCCTAAACCACCTTCTTAAACAAATTTTAAAGAGAAATTGAAAAAATACAACTTCAACCATGCTCCTATCCACTTCTTAAAATAGGGAGATCTCTAGGAGCTTCTAAATATGAGGAGAGAGAAAGAACTCCTAGTGACTTCCTATAATTTAATGTTGTTTTATTTAATGAGTATTTCAAACCTTTAATTAATCCTAATTATTTTTTATATTATTTTTTAATAGAGATGGACCAATTTAAAAAAAAATTTATAGCATTTATGACTCCATAAACTAGAAAGCATGATTGAAGTTTAAATTTTATAGAAAGTTCCTAAAATAACTTTTTTATATTTTTAGCTAAAATTTAACTGAAAAATAGAGAGCATGTGATTGTGAATGCTCTAACACACCTACAGTTGAGTCGTTTGGCTTTAGTTAGTCCAGCATTTGTGGACAAAGGTCATCCACCATGCTTCGTTGTCTCTTTAGTTTGCAGCCTGCCCTTTTTGGCGTTTAGCCATTGGATTGAATCCAACGAGCGTTAACCTTGCAGGCTTCTGCATTTGAGGCCGATCCGCTGGGTCTTCTTGAACACAAAAAAAATCCTACCTGTATACACTTCAAAGCCTGCCCTGAGGTGTTCATCACGAATCAAGCTATTTTCTTCGGATCATAAAGAGAATAGGTGAAATAAGTTTCATTTTCTTTAGTAAAATAACTGAAATTGTAGACATAATTGAGCCTCATTTCAGGAACCAAGCTGAAACTACTTGAACTTGCATCCCATGATCCAGTGGTCCAATACTGTCTAGACCTATTCCACAGCCCCAGATATGCATTGCTTCCATTTGGATCTAGCTCAAGAGAGAAAAGACCTGGTGCAGGATCCTCTGAACTCTACCATAATGTGAGAATTTGGGTTCGTTTGGTAACATGGTTGAATCCAAGTCTACTTCCTGGTAGCCATGTATGTGTTGGATGATCAAAACTTTGCCATAAAGGCTCAGATGAACCACCTCTTAATAAGACAAGGTTTCTATTATCCAAAAGAAGTGCTTGAACAGAACCAGTAAGTGGTGGTGGAGTGCAAATTTGTTGACCAAATTGGAGCTTTGGACTCACTAAAGAGAACCAAATTACCATCTGAGATCCTCAGCTCTGAAGAAAATCTATCAGAGACTGGTTGTTCCCTATTTGCCACCCAAACTATGGTCTTAACAGATACTTTCTTGTACCACATGCCTATGTAGTAGTAGTTTGAGACATTACCTGGTTTGAAGAAACCCAGCTCAAAAACCCCACCTGCAGAGACAATGGTTTGATCACCAGAGGGAGATTGGTTTTCACTGACGGTGTCAGCTGCAAGGGAAACATGGGTTTTGACATACAGGCATAACAAAAGAACTGAAAGTGAAAGCATCAACCTTTGTTTGGTTCTGGTATCCATGGCCGCACAAAACAAATTTGCAGACAAATTTACTAGAAGCACACTGCTCACTCAACTTCTTCATCGTTGTTTATCACTTTCCTTACTGAGTTCCAGTTGGAGGAGACGGTCCTCTTCGTTTTTCGTTTTTCGTTTTCATCTCCCTCCTCCTCTGTCAATCCTGTGAACTGAAATCTCAGCCAATTAAGAAAAATCATTGTTTTAGTTCTATTTAAATGGGTTTCATCAGTTGAAGGGATTTGCATAAATGATAAAATGTGAGAGGATCCAACTTTGTATGAGAGGCTGATGAGATGAGGGAATTTTTGTTTTGCTTTTTTACAAGTTTTAATAATTTAATAATATTTATAATTGAGCTAATAAAAATAATCTTGAAAATGCATTCATGTGTCCAATTATTTTGCCAATAATAATATTCTTGAACAAGTGAGTTAAATTAAATTCAGGACACAAGTAAAAATTAAAAGAGAAAATTTTTCTTAAATGGGAGGACCCAAGATCAAGTTGCCAACCATGCATTATTGGATCACATTTCTTTCCTTTTCTTATGATGTGACAAAATAACCATCGCCTATGGTCCTATCTATGAGAGCAAATTTAATGGGATATGTTGCTTTTTCTTCCTATCACACATTTTCTCATGCTTTTCTTTATTTTTCTAAAACACCCCCATACATTTTGATTGTGGGGCTATAGCTTTGGGCCAAGCGGAACCAAAAGAACACCAAATCTCTATGAGTTTCCACAACAAACAGGCTGTCTCTTGACCCAGAAACTAGGGCTGGGATCTGGACATCAAAAAATTGAGAACCCCAAAGATACATGCATTATTGAAGCAGCTTTGAGGTGTATCCATTGGGGCCTTAAACTGAACATCCAGTTTTGTGGTAAGTGGATATTCCATTGCATGCAATGTAATTGTAAGTGAAATAAGTTTCCTTTTTATTTTGAAGAAAAACGAGTTCGAAAACCCCACCCTGCAGCCGCAAAGGCAATGGTCTGATCACCAAACTGAGAGAATGGTTTGCAGTGAGGTCCATGGCTGCACAAAAAGAAAAATAAAAGAAAAAACTAAAAAGTTTGCTCACTGTAGCAAAGATAAAGTTCAATTTAAGAAACCCACCACATAAGTCAAGAACTAGATTTTGGGTTGTTGGGATTTGAAATACTAGTATGGTAGTATTATAGTACGGTCATGTGATACATCGTGTATATGTGTCCAATGGCCTCTTCAATCACTTTGGGATGCTCAAATAAGTAAGCCACATCATAAAAAATCTCTCTAAAAACATTGTCAAACTCAGTCATCAAAGCTACAAACTTTTTCTCTCTTCAAGACTGTTAAGTTGATTTTGACTCTTCAAAACATTTAATTTTACTTTGGAAAAACAAAACATACCTTGAAAGTGTTAAAAACATGTATTTTTTCTTTTCAGATAATAAATACATATATTTTTTATTATTTTCCATGTTATTTGCATTAATTGAATTGTTTGTTGGAGCAAAAAATATTCAAGTAGAAAATATACTTTTTCAAATTACCACATAGGTCAACAAACTTTAATTTGCAACTATTATTGGAGACGTTCTTATAATATAAGAGGATATTTATTGATACTATTTCCTAAAAGAGACCACATATATTATAACACGTGTACATGTACCAAGTGACCATACTGCCGTAGTATTTTATAATTTCTCCAACTCCGAACGAGAGAGTTTATTTGTTGTTTTTTTCAAGTTTTATTCATGAGTTAATATTTGTGATTACTAATAAATATACTCTTAAAAATGAAAAGTACAATAATATGATGGGATCGACTGTTCCACATTCCCAAAAGAATTTCAAGTTTTAAAGCCACTTAAACTACAACTCAAGAATTACAAGCGAGACATGATTCAAGAAAAACAAATATTATATTTTATGTTTTAACTAAACAGTGCATGTGACGTAATTTTTGACGTAAAATGTCTGAACTTCTATTTAATATTAGAGAGAGAGAGAGAGAGAGAGAGAGTTAGCGAGGAAGTAGGGGTCCAGAGGCATCCTCATGTTCATTCATTGGCCACTAAAAGTAAAATGGAAACTTAAAATTCAAAGTTTCAGCCGATATTATGGAATGGGATTTGTCAATCGATAGCTAGAGAGACTTGGTCGCCTGAAGGGAGAGAGGCTGTACTGTACGTGCAACGGCTCCAGATTCATCCATCTTCTCCGTTAGTGTCCAAAAGTCCAATATTATAGGTAAGCTTTTCTTTATCCAAATCCCTCCTATGGCTTCCTGCAACAAATAATAATGTCAACTGAGAAGACTATGGTTAAGTCGGTCAACCATGCATTCATTTACGTACAACAACAGGACAATGTATATGACTAGACCACGTTGGTACTTGTAGTATTTGATTATCAACCAATTTCTTTTGCTTTTATTTTTTGTTTTACATAATGTAGTACCCAAAATCTATTGCATCAGTTCAATGATGTACAGTTGGCACATATGACACTTTACACGTTGGTACTGCACGCCTCGCACTTTCAATTCAATGATAAGTTGGCACATTTATACGTTTCACACGTTGGCACAAAAATATTCTTGACAGTTGGCACAGTTATATACTTTACACGTTGGTGTATACGTGTGTAAGTCGCCGCGAATGACTGCCCTCATTTGCCACATAATTCACAATTGGGCAAACAGAACTGACAGTTGATACGTGCAATTGACAGTTTTGTGCATACTTTCTCCTATGGGGAGCTCAAATAAGTGAGCCACATCATAAAAAATCTCTCCAACAACATTGTCAAACTCAGTCATCAAAGCTACAAACTTTTTCTCTCTTCAAGACTGGTAAGTTGATTTTGACTCTTCAAAACATTTAATTTTACTTTAGAAAAACAAAACATACCTTGAAAGTGTTAAAAACATGTATTTTTTTCTTTTCAGATAATAAATACATATATTTTTCATTCTTTTCCATGTTATTACATTAATTGAATTGTTTGTTGGAGCAAAAAATATTCAAGTAGAAAATATACTTTTTCAAATTACCACATAGGTCAACAAACTTTAATTTGCAACTACTAATGGAGACGTTCTTATAATATAAGAGGATATTTATTGATACTATTTCCTAAAAGAGACCACATATATTATAACACGTGTACATGTACCAAGTGACCATACTACCGTAGTATTTTATAATTTCTCCAACTCCGAACGAGAGAGTTTATTTGTTGTTTTTTTCAAGTTTTATTCATGAGTTAATATTTGTGATTACTAATAAATATACTCTTAAAAATGAAAAGTACAATAATATGATGGGATCGACTGTTCCATTCCCAAAAGAATTTCAAGTTTTAAAGCTGCGTAAACTACAACTTAAGAATTACAAGCGAGACATGATTCAAGAAAAACAAATATTATATTTTATGTTTTAACTAAACGGTGCATGTGACATAATTTCTCACGTAAAACGTCTCAACATGTGACGTAGTTTCTCATGTGAAACGTCTCAACTTCTATTTAATATTAGAGAGAGAGAGAGAGAGAGAGAGAGAGATTCAAAGTTTCAGCCAATATTATGGAATGGGATTTGTCAATCGATAGCTAGAGAGACTTGGTCGCCTGAAGGTTAAGTCGGTCAACCATGCATGCATTTACGTAAAACAACAGGATGGGACAGCAACGACAATGTATATGACTGGACCACGTTGGTACTTCTAGTATCATCAACCAATTTCTTTTGCTTTTATTTTTTGTTTCGCACAGCAACTAACAACTTCTGAAACAAAATATTACAAACAAGTGTGTATTGGATTCATGGCACATTTATACGTTTCACACGTTGGCACAAAAATATTCTTGACAGTTGGCACAGCTATAAACTTTACACGTTGGTGTATACGTGTGTAAGTCGCCGCGTATGACTGGCCCTCATTTGCCACATAGTTCACACTTGGGCCAACAGAACTGACAGTTGATACGCACAGTTGGCAGTTTTGTGCATACTTTCTCCCACGTTTGTATGCAGAAACATGTGCATGAATTGCTTTGTTGGGGAGTTATGGTAAATTTTCCAGCTCCCCAATTTACAGTTTACAGCGCCAAGGGTCCACACGTCACAAGTGAGATATGCTGGCCTCAAGCCCATTTGTCTTTCCTCAGATGGTTTCTGAATCTGATTCATTGGGCTAATCCGAAACTTGTAGGAGCCGTCCAAATATGATTAATTTGTGGGGCACACAGTAGCTGCTCTTCCCCTTTTCCTTTTCCCTTTCCGTAGGTTTTGGCACGATCCTTATACGGATAAGGTATGAAATTCTTGCCCTATTGATATAGTACTTGCAAGCATTTTTTTTCCTTTGGAAATTTGGAAAACCAATCTCTGTTTAATAGGGGCTAAAGACCAAATCTTAGCCTTATTTTAACACATTAAAGGCTATTAACGGTTATGATTTAGAAATATATCGACTTCATCAGTGTTCTAATCGAAGAGAAATATTTGCATGTTACGGGTGGTTAAAAAAAAAGTTAAGTCTTTAATATTTCAAAATTTAGCTATTTTTCATAATGTTATTTTCTTTATTTTTATAATTTTGTGGGGGAAATAAACTACTACTATTTACATCCTCAAGCAACCAAGTTGAGGTGTTGAACAGGTTTCATATAAACACCACAGGTAAGAGAAATTAATCATGCTTTGAAGTATCTGCACCAATCTCTTTTCTTCTTTACAAAATAAGGTTGAGATTCCTAGAGAATAATTTTTAATTTTTTTTAATTAAACCATGGAGTTAAATTAGATTTTTATTTTAATCCTTCGGTTAGTACATTATCACGTTACGTAAGTAATACTTTACAATTATGTATATTTTCATAATAATGCACCTAATATTTAAATGAACAAAAAAATGTAATCTAACACCAGGGTTTAATAACAAAAGTAATACTTTGTGAGGATGGATTGTCAAATTCTTGAACATTTGATTCCCACTAGTCGTCAATGTGTTTCCTTTTTGTTTAAATATTAGATATGAGAAAAACAGTCCCGATCTCTTGGACTACAAGGGGTCCAAGAGATTTGTGGTCACTCACCGTTGGATGTAAATTCAACGGTTCACTCACTCTTGCACTACTTTTAAGATTTTTTTTTGAATCTTAGCTCCAATAATAAGATGCCAATACAAGTTCTAGAGGTTGTTTAAATACTTAAACCAAAACCTTAGCTCCAAGAATAATTATTAAAACAAAAATAAAAAATATTAAATTGCACGAAATTGACTAAAACCTTAGAAGGCTATTTTCACCTAACATAATCCATTGCTAGAAGAAGCTCAAACATGTTTTTGTTGGCTTGCGCTTGTCAATCTGCTGCATGCTAGTTATTCTACAATAATTATATATGTGCTGAACAAAAGGAAGTCTATCTGCCTACTTCCGAACTAATGGTGATCACATAATTGTTGGAAAAAATGGGAGATGTTTGAGGAGAAGAAGCAATCGCAATGGAATTCCTATGAGCTGATGAAAAAGCAGGTTCTTTGGAGGGTGGAAGTGATGCAGCTTCGTTGCCCTGCAGCATGCTAATCACAGAAGACATTGTTGGCCGATCGGCTGGAGCTTCTTGAACACACAAAAACCCAACATGGATACACCTTAGAGCTTCATGAGTGTCACATGCTTCCCTTACTGATTCATCAATCACCTCCATTTCTCTGCCTTCTTTCCACAATTCCCATGCCTAATTAAGATTTCATTAGGACCATTCACTTTAATTGCAAACTTGAAAGGATTAAAAACAGAAGGACGACATATACATACTAGCTAGAATAATTTCTAGTTTATATATACTTACCCAACCAGTAAGCGTTAGCGTAGGATCAAAACGATGAAAAGAAGAATTCCTCTTTCCACTTACAATCTCCAAAATCAACACTCCAAAGCTGAACACATCCGATTTCTCAGAAAAATTGCCCAAGAGTGCATACTCAGGTGACATGTAGCCGCTGCACATGAATTATAATGGTAGACAAAGTAAGCAACAACAATTAAAGACTAACATTTTGCATCATCAGGTTTAGTACATGAATAATGCAAAAACATGTGCTATATATGTCTACTTACTATGTCCCAACAACCCTGTCGGTATTTGCTTCAGTTTGGTTCATCCCAAAAATCCTTGCCATTCCAAAATCTGAAATTTTTGGGTTCATTTCTCCATCCAACAGTATATTACTTGCTTTTAGGTCCCTGTGAATGATTCTCAATCTGGAATACTTGTGGATATAAAGTACTCCTTGAGCAATGCCTTCTATGATTCGAAACCGTTTACCCCAATCCAATTTTATCTTTTCATATGGATCTGAATAAACAATACATTTAAAAAGATGTTGCAAAAATTAGCTAATCAAATTTGATGTCCAGGAAATCAACAACATCAAAGAATATCTCAAAGGTGATGAACATGTATATACCAAACACAAGTTTGTCCAAACTTCGATTGGGCATGTACTCATAAATCAGTATCATTTCCTCCTCTTCATTACAGCAACCCAACAGCCTAACAAGATTGGTATGTTGGAGCTTGGCTATAAGCTTCAACTCATTCTTGAACTCCTCATGTCCTTGCCCTGACTTCTTCGACAACCTTTTTATGGCTACTTCTTCATTTTCAGGCAAAATCCCCTGCAGAGAAAGATATTAATGGAAATTTTTTAAAGACAAGTAGACAAATTTAATATCATATTTATGAAGAACAATGTAATTAAGGAAGTTTCACCTTATAAACGGGGCCAAATCCTCCCTCTCCAAGTTTATTAGCTTCAGAGAAGTTGTTTGTTGCAGCTAGTATACTCTTTAAACCCGAAAGTGGTAGTTCTGTACCATCCTTTCCACCTCCAGCACTACCATTATCTTCATTTCTCGAAATTCTCTTCCATAAAAGATATCCAAAAATTGCTGCAAGCAATCCTGTTGTTGCTGAGACAATTGCAATTGCAATTACAGCCCACCGCTTCTTGAAGAAATTTTTAGCATGACCCTTACCACCTGCAAAGAAAAGAATGAAAAGGCTCCAAGTTAGTAATTATGGTAACTTTCTAGCCAAAAGAACTGATTTTGCTTGTTTAATAATGAAAAAAGAAAAAATTAATCGACATGCCTTGAAAATCATTGGAGCCATCCTCACTAACACGAATAGGAAGTGTTTGATTATGTACAGAATCCACCAAGTTACCATACCATGTTATGCACCTCATAGGACTTCCTTGTGCCACATTTGCACAAGCATACGCTTTGCAAGAGCGGTTGTGAAGACACTCAGATTCACACTCACTCCTACTCTTTTTATTTTCTAACACAACAGCATGATCTGGTAGTTTTAAAAACTCAACCTTGGAAAACCCTTCTCTGTTTCTACCACATGTCAATGCCTTTTCCCTAACACATTCACCAGTCCAATACCCCAGCTCACTCCATGTTTTACTGTCATCCTGCCACAGCAGCAGGACAAACAGCCCATTTGGGTTCAACACAGACCTCAATTTCACTGAGGTATCCGAGACGCGATAAGTAAAATGAACCTCATCAGTATGATCATCAGACTCAACATTGAAAGAGAGGACCAAGAAGGTTGCACTGGGATTTTTAAAGGCTATTGATTTGGACTCATGGCCTGTCAAATTGTAGGGACCAAAGTTTACCTTCCGGACAACAACCTGGGCAGGCACTTGAAGATCAATGCCGAGGGAGAACTTACCGGGTTTCGGATCGTCAACTGCTGCCCAGGATGTAAGGCGCCTCTGCTGGTCAGTCCTCTTGTTAAGGCTAATCATCATGCCGGGCAACAGTGTGTCTGAGGGATGATCAAAGCTCTGCCACAAAGGGTCTTTTGTTTGATCTTTTCCAAATCCTAGGACAAGGTTTCCAGTGTCCATTAGCAACCCAATTGTGGCATTCGTTGCAGAAGCAAGGAGGGATGCATTTGAAGACCAGATGAGTGCTTTTCTTGTCTTTCCATCCAACACCACCAGATTTCCATCACTGCCCAGCAGAAAGACACCTGGAGAATCAAGTGGGGTTTCTCTATTGGCAACCCACACAATTGGTGGGTTTGGGATTGTATTGTACCAAATGCCAAGGAAGTATTTGGTACAATTTTCAGGACTGAAGAAGCCCAGTGCAAAGTTTCCAGTGGGAGAAATCAAGGTCTGGTTTGCACTGATTGATTTGCCTGGAACTAATAAGTTGTGTTTGCTGGTACAAAAGGAAAATGGCAGCTTAGGAGAGAACACTAGTAATGTCAGAACACAAGCAATGAGCCTCCCCATTCTGATAGACAAAGGAAGAAACAAGGAGACGACTGGCAGGGGCTCAAACAGCGCAGAATGACAAAGTTCGTACCTCAAGGCTCAAACTCAACAGTGCCTAAGACATAAAGTGTTCATTTATTTATAACCCATCAACTCACTGACATGCCACGTTTTCTTCGTCAAGCACATGCCACGCTGGTGCCTAAAATTGACGATTTTTTATTTTTATTTTTAATGAGTGTATCAATTTTAGAGGCAGAAATTTTCTATTTAAACTCTCACTTATCTTCGTTCACTCCATATTCTAAGTTCATGCCAATATCTAATTCAAATTTTCACAATTTTTAAGAAAACCCTACTATGTTCTCAAACTATACACACTCAGCAAAAAAAAAAAAAAAAAAAAAAAAAAACTCATCAACCTCACACCCCCCCCCCACCCCACAAAAACTTGACATGCATATTAGTGTTTTTATTTATTTATTTAAAATATTTGCATTTCAAAATGGTTTTGATTTTGTTTACATATATGATCAAATATCTTATCAAAAATTGCATTCATGTGTGGGAATTGGTTGTTGTATCCCTTTGCATTTTGCAGCACCTAGCAGAAATAATCATTTTATTATTCCTTGAAATCATTCATGTGTGTTGAACATTTTCAATTGATTTTCCAGGCATGAAATTGTTAGTGTTGTGAACAAAGCTAGGAAGAATGTGGAGAAATTCAAAGTAGGTGACCAAATAAAAGTCTTTGATCATAGCATCCTCAATAATTCTGGGAGGAGTCCCAAACCAAGAAATAATCACATTATATACCTCAATTGACGACCCACAATCCACTATTCGTATACCTTATTTAGGGTTTGTGAAGAGAAGATGAGAGTGTAGTTGGTTTCTTGGATTAAAAGAGAAGAGTAATCTGGCAATAGTCTAAAAGAGTTTGTATTTTTCTAAAACTTAATATGAAGGGTGGTGAGGTGTGTGTATAGATGTACTAGGTATTAAGTTGGACGACCTTTTTTGTTCTTTTATATAATAATAAAATTTAAGAGCTTAATAATTTAAGTATTAGGGTGAACAATATAAAAATTCAAAATAAGTGTAGTCTACTAGACTAAAACCAAACCGTAATTGATTAAACCGGCTAAATCAAATCAAATCAAGCGGTTTGATTCATGTTTTACATTAAAATGTATAATTTTGAATTGAACCAAACCAAACCACAATTAATTTTTTACGGTTCAGGTATACTGCTAGTTTATTATTTATTTATCAAATAATGATATTCATTAGAAAACTTCAGCAACACATCAAAGACGTGTATGAAATACGAATTCATCTCAACATGACTGCAAAACCAATAACCCGAAAGAGGAAAACTACATGAGACAAAATCCACATAAACAACTAGACAACTCAAATCACCAAAATCTGCATAGCTCGTATCCAAACCCACACAGCCCAAAAACAAGCAAAATCCTAAATTAAACCACAAACTTAAATCATGATCACCATACCACCATGGATCAAAGTCCCGCCACCATAGAACAAAGGGTAGATCTCAGTAAGCAAATCTCCAACGATCCAATTGCACATAAAAGCGATAAGAGTCACATAATAGTTAACAAAAGTCATGATTTGACAACTATATTGCTAGTTTGAGGCCTAAACTAAACCCAGCCGAACTGTACTTAACTTAGTGTCAAGATTCACCTAAGGTACCGTTGGATTATGTATTGTAATAACCACACTACGTCTAAAATGTATCAACACAGAAAATTGTTACCCGTAAAATATAATTGCATAGATTTTGTGGGAGCAAATTTCATCCCACTAGAATATTCGTCTAAGATTCCTTCATCTTCTCCACTTCTCTTTCTCCCTGCAAAACAAATCGGGGTAAAAGGACCACACCCGGGGTGTTGGCCAAAGGCCCTCTGATGCCTAAGTTAGGTAGAGTATTTCAAGGAAAACCGGGTGGCGGAGCCGTGTGTGGTGGCGAAGCCTTGTGTCTGAGAGAGAAAGAAAATGGTGGCTAGGGTTTGTGAGAAATAATTTATGCAGAGTTTGGTAGGAATTTAGACGTACCTCCACCCTTGTGTGTGGCCATCTTTTTATAGTAGTCTCGGAGGCTAGGGTTTCAGAGGAATAATTCCGTAGTTGGTAAGGAATTATTCCTCCCCGATTTGGCATTGATTTGATTAATTAGGGATTTGATTTATTAGGGTAAATCAAATCCCTAATTGTGATAGGTATCAAATCAAATCTCAATTTAATTAGGTTATTATCAATTTAATTGGGTAACCCCCAATTAAATTGAGTAACTCCCAATTAGGTTGAGTAATTCTCAATTAGGTCAAATAATCCCCAAATGGAAGGAATTATTTGACCTAGGGTTTTGATTTAATTGGTTCCCACAGATTTCATCCTTGTAGAAAAGATTATTATTATTATTATTATTGTTTACACCTCCATGGTTCTGCTAATCTGCTCCTTGAAAATTTTATTCACGAGCCTTTGGTAGGTTGCTCCGGTGTTCTTATTAAAGGGCATGACCTTGTGCGATGGGTCCCTCTTTTAATGATGAAAGAGGTCTTCGCCTTGTCATCATCGTATATCATAATTTGATTATAGCCGAAGTAAGCATCCATGAAGTGAGCAGTTGGTTGCCGGAAGTTGAATCCACGAGCTGGTCGATTCTCGGCAATGGGAAGTTGTATTTAGGGCATGCTTTGTTGAGGTCGGTGTAATTGACGCATACTATCCATTTTTCCTTTTCTTGTTTCACCTACAGAACAACGTTGGCCAGCCATTCCGAGTAGGAGACCTCTTCAATGAAATAGGCAGCTAGGAGCTTGTCGATCACGGCTTCAATGATCGTGACTCGCTCAGAGCAAAGTTCGTCTCTTCTGCACCACGTGCTTGCTAAGCGTGGTTGACATGGAGCCGATGGCGATGATGTTTGGGTCGATGCCGGGCATGTCGGATGGTGACCACGCGAACATGTCTTTGTTGTTACGGAGGAAGATGGTCGACTTTATCTTCTCGTCGGGGCATAGGCGCGAGTGATCCGCGCTTTCTTGTCTGGTGGTGAGGATCGAGGGTACTAACTCAAGCGTCTTCCTCGGGCTTCAACCTTCTTCAAGGAGCCTTGGCGGATTCCCTCATCTCGATCCTTCTTGTTTGAATTTGGCGCGAGCCGATCTCGCCTCCTATCGGATCGATCGGGATCGGGATACTAACTCAACGTCTTCCTCAAGCTTCCAACCTTCTTCAAGGAGCCTTCCGGTAGATTCCTCGTCTTGATCCTTCTTGTTTGGATTACGGCGCGAGTCGATCTACGCCTCTTTGTCTGCTAGCCGAGGATCGGGGTATTAACTCAGCGTCATCATTAGGCTTCCAACCCTTTGGGAGTCTTCCGGTGGATTCCCTCACCTTGATCCTGGTTCCTTAATCGCTATTGTGAGGCAGCAACTTCCTTCCATTTCAGGTTTGCTTGTCCGCTAAGAGCGCTTCCCGCCTCGTTGGCGACATTATCGTGTGAAGCTGTTGCTTGCTCTTCTTGAGCCTTTGGGTGCATCTCCTTGCCATGGCAGTCGCTGTTGATCTGCCCGATCCGCCCGAGAATGGGATAGCGGATCTTCGATGTAGAGCGGATGTGATAGCCTCGATCTTGCGATCCACGGTCGGCCCAAGATTCCGTTGTAGGGAAACCTCATCAATGACCATGAAGGTTTGCGAGCGTATTTGGGGTGAGTGGACATCCGTTGATCGTTCCAACGGTGATTGATGTGGCCCCATTGAAGCCGGTGAGCGATCTGGCAAGTTTGCTAATCTTGGGCTCGAACCCCATCTGTTGGATAACGGATAGTTGCAGGATGTTGGTTGCGCTGCCTTCATCTATATGAACTCGCTCGATCACAGCTTGTTCAATTTGGATGCAGATGACTAGGGCGTCATTATATGGCAGGTTAAGCCCGATCAAGTCATTCTTCTAGAAGCCGATGATGGGTGTATCCACAATGGCTGGTACTCCCGTTGTGACTTGGGAGACATAAGTTGCCTGAGCGATCTTTCTCTTGCACTCCTTGGTGGTCAGCCCGGACTCTTGGGAGTCGGCTAGAATGGTGTTGATTCGAATGACCTTTTGGGGAGGTTCCTTGGCAGCTGCATCACGATCCTCGATCTGCTGGATAGCCTTCTTTGCAACGAACTCGTGCAATGGCCCTCTCTGACCAGACTCCTCAAAGTGTCTTTTCCAAGCTTTGCGTTGTTAGTGTAATGACCGTGCTCCCGTGGAATGCGCAGATTTACTGGTGTCTCTTTTAGAGGGTCTCCCTTCATGGGTGGTGGTCTCCTCACCCACGGCTTGTCCTTCACCGAGCTAGGATCTGGTGGATTGGGATAGCGAACTCAATGAATGTCCTGTTTCTGAGCTTCCCTCTTGGGGCCGCGATCTGCGCTTATCTCGGGCTTTTGCTCGAACTTATTGCTCTTTTGGCTTGCCTGCTTCTTCGGGTGGTCAACTTGCTTGCTAGCTTTCTTTGCGCGATCGATCATCGTCCCAAAGTGCGTAGCGCTCTGCCGTCGCGAACACTTCGCAAGGTTTGACTTGGAGTTATGGCCAGCTCCCAATATAGCTCGTGCTCGGTTGGCAAGCCCTTCTTAAAAGCTGAGGATGCAACTTAGTCGTTGCATCCTATGATGTTAGCCTTCTCAGCCTTAAACCGTCTCAGGTAGTCTCGTAGAGACTCGTCTAGCTTCTTGCACAAATTGAATAGGTGGTCCGCATGCTTTCTGACCGTCTTGTAGGAGGTGTACTCCTTTGTGAAAATGATGGCGAACTCCTTGAAGTTGCCTATCGACGCGGATGGTAGAGTGTGGAACCAATCCTGAGCTGCTCCTCGCAAAGTCATCGCGAACACTTTGCACATCAGTATGCGTCGTCGCTTTGCAGGATTATGGCGCTCTTGAAGTGCCTCAAATGGCTCTCGTGTTGAATCCCCTTGAATGGAGTGATGGATGGCGTTGTAAATCGCTTGTGCGGAACTCGCTCCACCTTGTCCGTAAAGAGCGAGCGATCAACTCGATCAATTTCCTTGCACAGGGCCTCCTCCATGCTTTCTTTAAGTCGGAGACCTCGGAGTTGGTCCTTTACTAGCTTCTCGACATCCTCTGCTCGCAGGTTGGAGTCTCGGCTGACGTCTTTGGTGCCTCGAGCGCGGTGGCTAACTTCTTCCTCGGTTCCCAAGGGTCGATCCCCTTGGGTGCCTTGCCCGTGAGGCGATTAGGAGATTGAGGTTGTGAGGATTCCTCTGCAGCTTGTCGCCTCGTGTTGGTCCTCGAGCGGGCTGGTGGCGTCGATCGTCATCCTCTACTCGCAAGGAAGGTCGTTCAGGTCGACGTCTTCGGTGCCTTGAGCGTGATTGGCTAACTTCTTCTCTAGCTTCCAAGGGTCGATCCCCTTGGTTGCCCTGCCCGTGAGGCAAGAGAGAAGGTTGAGTTTGGGAGGATCCCTCCACAGCTTGTTGATGCGTGTTGGACCTCGAGCGGGTTGGTGAGCGTTGATCGTCATCCTCTGCTCGCAAGGAAGGTTGTTCAGGTCAACATATTCGGTGCCTCGAGCGTGATTGGCTAACTTCTTCTCCCGGCTCCCGGTCGATCCTTAGTTGCCTCGCCGTGAGGCGAGAGAAAGGTTGAGTTTGGGAAGATCCTTCCATAGCTTGTCGCCGCGACCGCTCACGAACTCGAGCTCCTTGTGGACCTAAGCGAGCACGAACATTGGATTGTGGACCTAGCCTCTCGAGCACATTGGTCTCGGGACGACCTCGAAGCGGCTCAGTACGGCTTGCATCTGCGTCTCATCGCACGATCTCGCTCTCTCCCCTGCCGGTTTGCCCTGTCTCGACCAGCCTGGGACCTCTCGAATCGCTTGCCGGCATGCCCGTGTGCCTTCTCTCCTCGTCACGGGGTCCAAGGTTGAGGCCTTGATTCAAGTTGATCTGCCTGAGTAGCTAGCCAATCCGTTGTTTTGATCATCGACCTTCGTGTGAGTTAATCAACCTATGAGTTAAGGTCCACCGACTGCACGGGTCAAGTAGAGTGGTGTACATCGGGCCCAACGGCATGTGGGCTAGGGCTCCATTAGACGCGTACAGTGCATATGTCAAGTGTGATCGCAGAGGAGGGAGAGAATGGATCCGCTCCAAGACCAGATGACGTCGAGTAGTCGTGGGGCTGTGCGGCTAGTCCGGTAGTTAAGTGGTGTGGCTGCTCGTGCTCAACGGCATGACAGGTGAGGCGAGCGACTCCGTCACATGTCGGCGATCGCAAGGCTATGGAGGTCCCGGGGTCATATGGCGGCTGTTCGCAATTCCAGCGATTGAAGGCGGCTGCAAAGCACTAGAAGACTGCTGCAAGGCATTGGCAGTCATGATTCCATGCGGTTGCATTGAGGTTTCCACCACGAAACCATGAGATGGGCCCGTCGTGGTGGCGTTACTCTTCGTACGTCTTGTATCAACCGTGGTTGTTTGAAAAAATGTGTGAAAGATAGATTTGGAGCACACTTTGAATATATCTCGTGCTCTCAATGAAAGCACCAATTTGTGGGAGCAAATTTCGTCTCACTAGAATATTCGTCTAAGATTCCTTCGTCTTCTCCACTTCTCTTTCTCCCTGCAAAACAAATCGGGGTAAAGGACCACACCCGGGGGGTGTTGGCCAAAGGCCCTCCGATGCCTAAGTTAGGTAGGGTATTTCAAGGAAAACGGGTGGCCGGAGCCGTGTGTGGTGGCCGAGCCTTGTGTCAGAGAGAGAAAGAAAGTGGTGGCTAGGGTTTGTGAGAAATAATTTCTGCATAGTTTCAGTAGAAATTTAGACGTACCTCCACCCTTGTGTGTGGCCATCTTTTTATAGTAGTCTCGGAGGCTAGGGTTTCAGAGGAATAATTCCGTAGTTAGTAAGGAATTATTCCTCCCCGATTTGGCATTGATTTGATTAATTAGGGATTTGATTTATTAGGGTAAATCAAATCCCTAATTGTGATAGGTATCAAATCAAATCTCAGTTTAATTAGGTTATTATCAATTTAATTGGGTAACCCCCAATTAAATTGAGTAACTCCCAATTAAGTTGAGTAATTCTCAATTAGGTCAAATAATTCCCAAATGGAAGGAATTATTGGACCTAGGGTTTTGATTTAATTGGTTCTCACAGATTTCATCCTTGTAGAAAAGATTATTATTATTATTATTATTGTTTACATCTCTCTCATTAAAACTAAGTTTTGCAATGAATTTTGATTTTAGTCCTAATAAACACCACCCACACTATTTATGGGCAGGTTGGTCAGGTTACAACCCGATTGCATATTTTCATGTGAGCAGAGAACTGGTCCAGTTGAGATTATGTAGTTTTCGGCCCACCTTGCAATTTCTCTTTTCGGAGGAGGCTGTAGTCTATAGATAGACAATTAAACAAGAAGTGTAAAAACGAAAAAACCATACGGAAATAGATATCTTTGATCTAGTCTAATTTCTTAACTTCGTGGAAACTACACGTATGATCAAGAGATTCAAATATATATAAATTTTCTATTATTCAATAATCTTTATCATTTTCAGTAATTTCACAGAAAGCTAGATGCGGTTCAAAAACTTTATTCACACATGGTGAGGGGAGAATAATAAAAGTGGGCTGTCTCATTTATTGGGACAAGATGAGCTGAGGCGGCCGTCAACTTTCATCAATATATATCATATATGTATGTTGCGTGCGTGGCTTCTGCGTTTATATTCTCGAACAGTCCAGATGCATTTACAGCAGCTTCTGTTTCTTCATGGTCGGTCAAAGACAAAAATATGGGAACCCAAAAGTCAGATGTAGACATAGATTCATTTGGACTGTACATGCACTTGGATGCACGTACTACGATTTAAAAACTAAATTCCGATACTATAATTCCTGGAGATTGATGGCATTCAAATGAAACAAGGATCATGTTCTAGAGGATTAATGTTTTTGGATACCGTTGGTAGAGTAAGTATTGTAGGAGAGGCTAGCACGTGAAAAATTATTTATGCACACAACACAACGGTGAACAAAAACGATTTAAATATTTGTATATGTGTAACCTATTTAAAAAATTAGCGTCAATAGGGTCTACTATAGTGGAAAAGGCTATTGAGTTATAAACCAGGTTCAAACTCCTATAACACCTTAGTTGTAAGTGTGTGAAACCCCATTTTCTCTTTGTAGGTTAGACTATCACTTGTATTAAAAAAAGAGTGGTGCTAGAGGCACCAACTTTGGGCACCAACTCTCTAATAGAGATGGGGCCCGCTAATACACCGGGGCTCATGCTCTATTAGAGAGTTAGTCTCAAAGTTAGTGCCTCTAGCATTTTCCTTTAAAAAAATATATATTAATCATTTAAAAACCCACTACTGATGACTGCTGAGATATAATTATTAAGAAATATAAACCAACTAAAATAAGTGAAAATTTCATTTAATTGGTCATATATAAGTAATATAAAAAGATCTGTCATTTAATTTCAATATGACTGCAAAAAAAAGCAACAATCTGAAAGGGGAAACTACATTGGACAAAATCCAACCAACTCAAATTACCAAAATCTGTCATAGCCCATATCCAAACTCACACACCCCAAAACAAGCAAAATCCTAAATTAAAACACAAACCTAAATCATGACTACCATACCACTACGGATTGAAGTCCCGCCACCGTAGAACAAAGGGTAGATCTCCGGAAGAATTAACTTCCAACTATCAACTGCACATAAAAGCGAATAATAGTCGCAAAATAGTTAACAAAAGTACTTATTTGACAACTATATTGCTAGTTTGAGGCCTAAATTGAACCCAACCAAACGGTACTTAATTTCGGGTCAAGTTGCTGTAAATGTCTCTTTACATTGTTATTATCCATAAAATTATTTTTTTCATCCCCCTCATTGAAACTAATAAGTTTTGCAATGAATTTTGATTTTAGTCCTAATACACCACCGCCCACACTATTTATGGGTGGGTTGGTTAGGTTACGATCCGATTGCATATTTTCATGTGAGGAGAGAACTGGTCCAGTCGAGATTACACAATTTTCTGCCCACCTTGCACTTTCTCCTTTTCTCCTTTGGAGGAGGCAATTTTCTGTAAATAGACAATTAAACAAGATGTGTAAATACGAAAAAACCATGTGGAAATAGATATCTTTTGATCGTCAACTTCATCAATATATATATATATATATATGTTGCGTGGCTTCTGCGCATATAAATTTTGCCAATGTAAAAGCCATGGCTTCTGCTTTTATATTCTCAAACAGTTAAATGTAAAGAGACATTTTCAGCAGCTTCCGTTTCTTCTTGGTCAGTCAAAACACAAAAATACAGGAGAGACATAGATTCATTTGGACATGCACTTGGATATAAGTACTGCGATTTAAAAACTAAATTCCAGGAGATTGATTCCATTCAAATGAAACTAGGATCATGTTCTAGAAGATTAATGTTGTGGATAACGTTGGTAGAGTAGGTATTGTAGGAGAGACTAGCATGTGAAAAATTATTTTTGCACATAGCAGAAAGGTGAACGAAAACGATTCAAATATTTGTATATGTAACTTATTTAAAAAATTATTAGTAGCGCCAATGAGGTCTATTATACTGGAAACGGCTATTGAGTTGTAGGCCAGGTTCAAACCCCTATGGCACCTTAGTTATATGTGTGTGAAACTCCCTCTCCTCTTTGTAGGTTAGACTATTGCTTGTATTAAAAAAAAAATTATTAGTCACTTAAAAATCCACTACTAGAAATATAAACCAACTAAAATAAGTGAAAATTTCATTTAATTGGTCATAGATAAGTAATGGTAATTAAACTTAAATCGCGTGAAACTTTCCAAAAACAAGAGCAACAAAATGTTTGTGCATGTTGATTTATGCAAGAATTATTTATCAACTATATATATGTTCATGGTGTAACATTAAGCAGATGGAGTCTAAAATTAGTTAACAAGGTAGAGACTACAGAGTAGACAAATCATTATGGTAGATGGAGTCTAAAATTAGTTAAGTAGCCTGATCATTGATTGAGGGCTTTGTTTTGAATGGTTAAAAAGTCAAATCTTGAATACGCTTGTTATATAACTTCTTTCTAGCATATAAAACCATGCATATTATTACAGATGTGCTTTGGTCGATTATGTTTGATTTTTGGCTAGAATTGGGAACCAGACCAATTTTGTCCGGTAAAAAAATTATGGACCGAAGACTACTACTAGAGCGAGATAAGAGGATTACGGTTTATTTGGTGTTGGGGATTCAATGTGGATAGTTGATAATAAGACTAAGGGAAACCAATAGAAAACTACCCCACGTAAACAAGAAAAATTCAAAATATCGTTTGTCTAGCTTAGTGGAAAAGGACTTTGACTTAAATTACAGATTAGTAGTCTCAAGTTAGAATCTCATGACACATTGATAGTTTGTGTGTGTGACAAATCCCGCCTCCCCTTGATATCTTGGTAGTGTGGTCTTAAGTTAGACTGTCACTTGTATTAAAAATAAAATAAAAAATTGAAATTTATTCTTTCTCCGGTCCAATTTTGCTTTGTATTTAAAAAATGATAATAAAAACTGGACCGATTTATTTGGTTCGGGCAGTTTTTCAGTTTTGTCAATCCAAATGGCCAGCCCTACATAATATAAAAAGATATCACACGGTAATTTGTTCAGAAATTAGAGACCAGTGATTTATCAATCAAAATAAAGAGAACCCACGTTGGGCTCACTTCTCATGCAGGTTATTAGGCTCATTCAGCAGGCGCGGTGGTGGTGTCAGGTGGGGACGAAGGCAGGGGATGTGGACTGGTGGGGGTCGACTCAGGTAAAGGAGCTGCTGGAGAAGAAGAAAAAATGGGGTCGACGTCAGAAGGGAAAGGAGGTGCCGGAAAGGCAGAGGGAACCGAAAGTGATGGGGAAGGAAAAGTGTGGTAGGGAAAAATATTTTCATGGAACTTAACATCACGACTTGTGAAAATTTTGTGAGACTCAAGATCATAAAGTTTGAAAGCTTTTTGGCCGAGGGGATAACCAAGGAAAACAGATGGAATTGCACGAGGAGCGAATTTATGTGTGACATGAACATTAGTGGCATATGCAAGGCAACCAAAAACACGGAGATGAGAGAAAGATGGTGTTTTGGAATAAAGACGTTCAAAAGGAGTGTGAAAAGAAAGAAGAGGAGTAGGAAAACGGTTGATGAGATGAACTGCAGTTAAAACACATTCCCCCCAAAATTTTGAAGGAAGATTAGCCTGAAGTTTTAAAGCACGAGCCGTTTCAAGGATGTGGCGATGCTTACGTTCTACGACCCCATTTTGTTGAGGCTTATAAACGCAAGAGTGTTGAAAAATGATGCCTTGTTCATGAAAGAAAGTCTGAAGAGAAAGAAATTCCCCCCCATTGTCGGCACGAAGCTGTTTAATTTGGGAATCAAATTGAGTGCCAACAAAAGAAAAAAAGGTTTTTAAAAGATGTTGAGTCTCATGTTTATGGCGCATTAAAAATACCCAAGTAAAGCGAGAAAAATCATCAACTATTATAAGAAAATAATGGGCACCAGAAATTGACGAATGCTTATAAGGGCCCCAAATATCACAATGAATTAAATCAAATGGTTTGACAGATGAGATTGAACTTGTTCCGAAAGGGAGACGACTCTGCTTTGCCAAGGGACAAACATGACAAGCGTTATTAGAGACAAAAGGGAAATCTAGTAGATGCTTAGACATAAAATGTAATCTGGAGGAAGAAACATGGCCAAGACGACGATGCCAAAGGTCGGTAGTGGTGACAGTGTGATTGCAGGATGGACGGTGAGCGGGATTTTGGTGGGTTGTGTTGGGGGTTGTCTCCGCCAATAGTGCCACCAAGTAATAAAGCCCGTCAAGTTGCTTACCCAAACCAATCGTCTTCCTCGTAGCAAGGTCCTGCAAAACGCAATAATATGGGAAAAAAGTCACTGAACAATTCAAATTTTTTGTAAGCTTACTCACAGACATCAAATCTACTGTGAAAGTAGGTACACATAGCACATCACGCAAAGTATAAGTAGAATTGAGAGGGAATGATCCTGTTGTAGTAATTGAAGCCTTCTCCCCACTAGGCATACGAACCGGTGGCACAGAATGATCAATATTACGATGAACCAACAATTTTGGAGAAGAAACAATGTGGTCAGTCGCGCCACTATCGATAACCCAGCGCTGAAATTTTAATTTTGACAAACCTGTGTTGGTGGCAGCTGCATGGACCTGGGATTTCTTGTCAGAAACTGATTTGTCATGCATGATAGCCAACATCTGCTGAATTTGAAGGTCCGAAAGGCCGGACATAACAGACTGCATCGTATCCTTGGTTGGGCCTTCCGAAACATGATTGGAAGATGGACCATCATGCTTTTTCTTAGGTTTGTGGCGTGGATGACCTTCTGGATACCCATGAAGCTTCCAGCAGGTATCAATACGATGGCCATCGTCATCACAATGGGTGCAATGGGGTTGGTTTCTTGAAGATCCAGCGCGGCGATCATCACGGGTGGAGGTCTGGGAACGATTTTGGTCTGTCCTGTCAATGCGACGATCCTCACGATTGGTGGATCGATTCTGATTAGGACGTCCAGTTCGAACAGCCATGGCAGCAGTATCGGAAGTTCCAGCAGCAGCTCGTGAGGCTCCAAGCGTGCGTTGCTTTTCTTCTTGGCTGATGGAGGCATATGCTTGCCTAACAGACGGCAAGGGATTCATCAAGAGAATTTGACCACGAACAGCACTATAAGACTCGTTCAATCCCATAAGGAATTGCATGAGTTTGTTGCGATCATCATGGGTTGCACAGGTACATGTAGAAGAATCAGTGTAGGAAGCAAGTTCATCCCAAAGACCTTTCAACTTGGTGTAATAGGCAGCAACTGACAATTGATCTTGTGTCAAATATGAAGTCTCCCGTTGAAGTTGGAAGATACGAGGAGCGTTGCTTTGAGAGAATCGTTCACGGAGATCCTCCCAAATCTCGCGGGCCGTGGTACAATATATGACACTATTGCTGATTTCGGGATCAAGAGTGTTGACAATCCAGGAGAAAACCATGTCGTTGCAGCGCATCCATACCGCGTGTTCATCAGGAGTGGATTCCGATGACGGCTTTTTGAGAGTTCCATCAACGAAACCCAATTTATTCTTTGCGTTCAATGAAATAGTCATGAATCTGCGCCACGTTGCATAATTATCTCCATTCAAAGGCTTTGGTACAATTACCAAACCTGGATGATCTGAATTATTGACGTAGTAAGGACTTGAAGGTTCAACCTTGAATGTGCCAGAGGAATCACTCATGGTTTCCGGCAGCTGAAGTTATGCGGCACGAGAAGGTAAGGTGCCGTAGGAAAAGAAATATGAAGAGCTAGGGTTTGATGTCCTGCTCTGATACCATGTGAATATGATATTGGAAGAGAATGATTTTCATTGATAGGTACAATTGGTTTTATACAAGAGAGTTCTAAGTATACTAGGAAACGTGTCCTCTATTCTAGGGAACTTACTAGGAAAGTAAATCCTAATTACAACAGTATTGATATTAATTGATATTATACAAACTGATTTCCTACAGTTCTCCAACAATCACTAGAGAGAGATTGGTTTTCACTGATGGTGTCAGCTGCAAGGGAAACATGGGTTTTGACATACAGGCATAACAAAAGAACTGAAAGTGAAAGCACCAACCTTTGCTTGGTTTTGGTATCCATGGCTGCACAAAACAAATTTGCAGACAAATTTACTAGAGAAGAATGCTAGCTAAGTCAACTAGTGAGGTGTCAAGTCATACGTCTACAGTTCAGTTACTTAGAGGCTTCACATAGGAGAAAAGCTTGTGTTACAGTTAGTTTAGTTAGTTGGTATTTACTCATCAACAGAAGTAAAACCTTTTGCTCACTCAATATCTTCATTTTTGTTTATCACTTTCCTTAATGAGTTCCAGTTGAAGGAGGGTGCTCTTCGTTTTTCGATTTCATCTCCCTCCTTCTCTGTCAATCCTTTGAATTGAAATCTCAGCCAATTAAGTTAACTTTTTTTTTCTTTTCATCAAAGTGAGAAATTCATTGAAACATTGGAAAAAAGATTACAAGCACCAATAATGATTGTCTTAATTAACAAAACAGAGATAGGGTAGCCTTAAGAGTGGCCTCATTAAAATCTCGCCATAAAAATCCCCAAAGGGGGATTCGGTCAAAGAAAAAGAGTACCACACTCTCCACCTAATCCAGTCGAGCCAATTGAGTTACTTAAACAAACTCTAACCATTTAATTTTGTTTAATAT
Source organism: Prunus mume (assembly GCF_029339155.1). Taxonomy (NCBI): domain Eukaryota; kingdom Viridiplantae; phylum Streptophyta; class Magnoliopsida; order Rosales; family Rosaceae; genus Prunus; species Prunus mume. The sequence continues at coordinate 27,278,274 of NC_142701.1, forward strand.
ATATTGTTTATCAAACACAATCAAGAACTCGATTAAGAAAAATCATTGTTTTGGTTCTATTTAAATGGGTTTCATTTGAAGGGCTTTGGAGAAATGAGAAAATGTGAGGGGATCCAACTTTGAATGAGTGACTGGTGAGATAATATTTTTTGTTTTGTTTCTTTCACAAGCTTTAATAATTTATTAATATTTATAATTGAGCTAATTAAAATACTATTGAAAATGCATTCATGTGTCCTAACACATAATCAGTTATTTTGTGAATAATTGTTATCTCAATACACAAAAACGCAAGATTAGCCAAGTTGACTAGAGCGGATGTGCTCCCCAATTGCACTAGAGTTCGAATCTCTCTCCCCATAATTTAGATTAAATTAAAGTAAAATTTCGCTTCTATTGAAAAAAATACACGAAAAGAATTCAAGACTTAAAAAGTGAGTTAAATTAAAATTCAGGATACATGTGAAAATTAAAAGAGAAGAAGCGATATGTTTCTTAAATGGGAGGACCCAGGATCAAGTTGCCAACCATGCATTATTGTACCACATTTCTTTCTTTTTCTTGTTTTCCTTAGGATGTGACAAAATAACCATGCTCTATGGTCCTATCTATGAGAGCAAATTTAATAGAGTATTGTTTCCAGCAATGGACCAGGTCTAATAAATTTATCTTGTTTTTTCTTCTTATCACGCATTTTCTCAAATGATAGAAAGAAAACTAGTTCGAAAACCAAGAATATAGAGAAAATGACAGGAGATCCCCAACCCAACTCCGGAGGAGAGAGTTTATTGCTTTTCTTTTTCTTTTTCAAGTTTTATTCATGAGTTAATATTTATACTCTTTTAATTTTAAATGAAAAGCACAATAATATGATGGGATCGACTGTTCTATTCCCAAAAGAATTTCAACTTTTAAAGCCACTTAAATTACAACTCAAGAATTACAAGCGAGGCATAATTCAACAAAAATAAATATTATATTTTATGTTTTAACTAGACGGTACATGTGACGTAGTTTCTCATGTGAAACGTCTCAACTTCTATTTAATACGTAAGAGAGAGAGGGAGGTAGACTTAGCAAGGAAGTAGGGGTCCAGATTCATCCTCATGTTCATTCATTAGCGACTAAAAGTAAAATGGAAGCTTAGCTTAAAATTCAAAGTTTCAGCCGATATTATGGAATCGATGTCACAGAAGTTTCTTTCTTGTATTTCATGCATTGGATTCATGGAAACATTGATGCTATTTTTCATTTTAAAGTTATCATCCTCGTTATCATTGCATACATTCTATGATGCACAGCTGCCAAATATAGAACTCATTTAGAGGTTGGGGAACATAATATAGTACCCAGGATCTACTGCATCAGTTTAATGATGTACAGTTGGCTGGCACATATGACACTTTACACTTTCAATTCAATGATAAGTTGGCACATTTATACGTCTCACACGTTGGTACACGTTGGTGTATACGTGTGTAAGTCGCCGCGTATGACTGCCCTCATTTGCCACATAATACTTCACGCTTGGGCCAACAGAACTGACAGTTGATACGTACAGTTGACAGTTTTGTGCGTACTTTCCCCTACGTTTGTATGGTACTTGCAAGCATTTTTTTCCTCTGGAAATTTGGAAAACCAATCTCTGTTTAATAGGGGCTAAAGACCAAATCTAAGCCTTATTTTAACACATTAAAGGCTATTAACGGTTATGATTTAGAGATATACGCTACTTTTCTAATCAAAGAGAAATATTTGCATGTTACGAATGGTTAAAAAAAAGTTAAAAGTCTTTAATATTTCAAAATTTAGCTATTTTCCATAATGTTATTTTCTTTATTTTTATAATTTTGTGGGGAAATAAACTACTACTATTCACATCCTCAAGCAACCAAGATGAGGTGTTGAACAGGTTTCATATAAACACCACAGGTAAGAGAAATTAATCATGCTTTGAAGTATCTGCACCAATCTCTTTTCTTCTTTACAAAATAAGGTTGAGATTCCTGGAGAATAATTTTTAATTTTTTTTTATTTAAACCATGTAGTTAAATTAGATTTTGATTTTAATCCTTCAGTTAGTACATTATCACGTTATATATGTAAGTAATACTTTATAATTATGTATATCACAAATATCCTTTTTCGACGGCAAAAGTCCGTCGGAAGTCGTTGCTAAAAGGCCGGTTGCAAATACTTCATTTGTATTTCTAACGCCCATGCTTCGTAGCTATTGCTTAAATTTCTATCGGAAATGGATTTTTAAAACGACCCTACATATTTATTTCCGACCGTACATGTGGTCGCAATTACTTATTTGATTGTCGGAAATAGTTCTTTTATTATGATTTCTTGTTTTTATGAATTCATATTTTCAACCAATGAGTGTCGTCAGAAATACTTTTTCCAACAATGATATATTATTTGTGAGGGCTAGATTTCGTCGCAATTATCATTACACAAATTTATAAATAAACTCAATTCTAGACATGTATTTATAAAAAAACCCAAACACTATTTAAACATAGAAACACACCCAAAATCAACAATTGTATATTTTTTGGGTGTGTTTATAAATGGGTTTTGAGTGTGTGTAATGATGAGTTTTGAGTGTGTTTATAAAGCGTTTTGGGTGTTGGGTTTTTTTTATAATTTCAGCCCCCATTTTGGATGTTTTAGTAAAACTCCATTATCATTACCGATCAAAAGAGTTTGTGGAAGATATATAATAGCTCGTCGGAAAAGAGTATAACAATGATTGGCCAGTTACGTCGGAAATATATATTTCCAACCATATTTATTCGTTGCAAAGTTTGTCGCAAATAGATTAATCTTGTCGGAAAATATTTTCGACGAACAAGTGGTCGGAAATATAATTGTTTCAACCCGATTATGTCGTGGGGAATGTTGTCGGAAATAGGCAATTATTGTCGAAAACTATTTCCGATGATAAAGTGTTTGTTGGAAATATGCATTACTAAGAGGGAAATGCGGTAAAAAAATGTAATTATTTTATAAAAAATAATAAAAAGAAATTTGAATTATAATATTTGCTAGAAATAGTTTTCTAATCATCTGTATTTAATTGGTAATAATAATAAAAAAATCATACGACCCCATATTGTACTAAACTTTTAAGCGTTCAATTAAAATTATTCTAAATAGTTAAAACATAAACAATCCCCATCATCCTTAAAACATATAAGCAATCTCCAAATATGTCAAAACCTTGAAATTCAAAATACATATTGTAGCAAAATACAATTGATGTTGCACTACTCGTCTTCGAGGTGAGCATCTGAACAACTTTCTACATTGTCTTGTCGAATAAAACATAATAATTAATAAGACATAAATCATTTGAGAATAAAAATAACAAATACAATATTTAACAATGAGAAAAATATTGAAATAAGAAGAATGAGTATATGACTAAATATCTCTATATAAAATTAGTCTAGTTGCAAAAAAAAAAAAAAAAAAAAGAAGAACATGAACTTGGGATCAACGGTGGACCCAGGAATTTTCTAACAGAGGTGTAGTTTTCAAAAGCTAAGAGCTCAAAAAAAAAAAAAAGAAAAAAAAAAGAAGAACATGAACTTGGGATCAACGGTGGACCCAGGAATTTTCTAACAGAGGTGTAATTTTCAAAAGCTAAGAACTCAAAAAAAAAAAAAAAAAAAAAGACAACTAAACATCCTTATAATTTAAACAATACTAATGTTATTCATAATAAATTCTTTCTCTTAAAATACCATTCTATAATTGTACAATTAAAACAAAATAAGGGTTTTATATCTATACATATGACTAATTGACTATAATTTATCAATTAAATAAACAAATCAATATCAAATTATCAATAAAATAAATAAATAAAAATTAATTATACCTTGAATACCATGTCAAGTAGTCTCTTCCTCCTTGAGTTTGCTACTGATCTTACTAATACAGAGAGAGCTAAATAAGAAAAAAATAAATTTATTAAAAAAAGAATAAACAAAATTGGCATTTGTTTAAGAAAAAAAAAATGCATTCGACTTACTTTGGATTGACGTACTTAAGAAGAAGAAAAAAAACGTAGGATTCTTGTAATGCACACACACTTTGATGAAATTGGGTACTGTTAAATTGGTCCTTTATAAAAAAAAATTCCAATCCCAATTCAATAAGGAATTCCCAAAACCCAATTGAATAAAGATAACTCCCACTTAAAACCCAATTAAGTAAAGAATTAAAGAAATTGAAAACCCAATTAAGTAAGAAATAATACAAATTCGAAAGCCCAATAGAATGGCCCAGCAGCAGCAGCAGTTTCCTTATTTTTTTTATCTTTTTTTATTAAAAAAAACCCTGGTCCAAAACGACGTCGTTTTGGCCAGGGATGTTTGAAAAAAAGAAAAAGCGCGCGTGTGGGCGCATCGCGCAGCAGATGCAGCGCCTAGCCCTGGTGGTTTGGGCATTTCGTCGAACGCATTGCTTGCATCTCTTGTCTGAAGCAAAGGTGCAACTCCAGCTGCTCTAATGGACTTTTCCGGCGACCGGAGGTGCAGGTGCACCTCCTTGCGCCTGCACAGGTCCTCCACTGCTTGGGATGTCGAAGAAAGAAGGGGAAAAGAGAAAGAAAGTGGGAGAGAAGGAAGAGGGGTGGGTAATGCGGAGGGATGACTGTGCTGGGGAGGAGGGGTGGGTGGTGGCAGCTTGGATGTCGAAGAGAGGTGGTGGAAAGAGAGGAAGATGATCCAGGTACATGTGTTTTTTAAAACCTGTTTCTACGTGAAACCTAATTGGACCCAACTTATAATCTCAACCGTCAAATCTTATCCAACGGTGTAGATAGAAGTTCGCACCAATTGATCGCAAACAGACGTCCTCGCTAGAGCCTAGCGCATTATATACCTTGGATACCCTTCTACCCTTTGTTTAGAGAATAATTCCCTTTGTTTTTTTGGCTTAAATAAGGTAAACTGCAATGAATTAACTTACTACTGTTAACCAAAACGAGCAACTATGAAAATGAAATGAAACAGAGTCGCAGACAGAAAAATAAAAATAGGTGTGAGAAAGAGTCAAAGAAAGAAAGACACAATTACAACTTGCAAGTTGCTACTGGCTAGCCCAATTCATAATGCACTTGTAGTTTGATGTAGCTTGATGCACATGGAATAAATCACGAAGCCATTTTTGAACCAGTAAACTTTCATGATAGTCTGCAGAAGAAGAAGAAAGATGACAAGAACAAATTGCACCATTACATGGTTTACATTGTTACTCTTGTTATGCTTTGCGCACCCGTTTTGTTTTGCTAGGGACACACTCACATATGACACTCCAATTACAGACGGCATTCGATCAGAAACTCTTGTTTCAGCTGGAGGAGAATTTGAACTGGGATTTTTTACACCTTCATCAACACAAAGCTCTGGCCTTGCGAGAAGATATGTTGGCATTTGGTATCACAATATTAGTCCAAGGACAGTTGTTTGGGTTGCTAACAGAGAGAAACCAGTTGTCAATTCAACTAGTACTGGAGTTTTTGCGATCAAAGAAGGTAACCTCCAAGTGTTGGATAGTTTTACTGATGAGTCTTATTGGTCAACAGAGCTTCAAACACCCAAGTCTTCAAATTTGGTGGTGAGGCTTATGGATTCTGGGAATCTGGTGTTGTTTAGGGATGGTGATGATCATTTGTGGCAGAGCTTTCAAAGCGCAACTGATACATTCATTCCTGGGATGGTGTTGGATACAAACTTGGAATTGACTTCATGGAGAGATCAAGATGACCCAGGAATTGGGAACTTCACCTTCAAGCTAGATCAAGAAGGAGACAATCAGTATGTCATTTCAAGAAAGTCAATTCCTTATTGGAAAAGTGGAGAGCCAGGTCAGTTTTCCACCTCAGCTGAAATGCCTTCTCTTATATCTGATCTGTTATCAAATTTCAGCAAGACTACTGCCATACCTATAGGTCGAGGATATAATTATTATAATTTTACACCTATGACAACATTGGAAATCAAATATAAAAGAGTGGTGATGAATTTTAATGGAAAGATACAGTTTCTGAACTGGATTGAACAAGAAAAGCAGTGGAATTCGATTTGGTCGCAGCCAAGAGGTCGATGCAGTGTGTTTAATGCTTGTGGGAACTTTGGCAGCTGTAACAGTGATAATTGGCCGTTGGTGTGCAAATGTTTGCCAGGTTTTAAACCCCAGTTTGCAGAGCAATGGGAAACTGGAGACTTTTCAGGTGGATGTGAAAGGAAGTCGAGAATATGTAGCAAGGACACTTTCTTGAGATTGAAGATGATGAAGGTGGGAAAACCAGACACACACATCATTGTTGACAATGAAACAGGATGCAGGAACTAGGGCTTAAAAAACTGCCAGTGCCAGGCTTTCTCATATGGTGCAGGTGTAAACAGCACCAGAAGGGATAATACTGCTACTTCCTTGTGCTGGATATGGTTGAGGGATCTAAATAATCTTGAAGAAGAGTACGAACATATTGGCCATGACCTCTCTGTTCGAGTTGCCTTAGGTATTGCATTTCTCTGTTTAATTTTGGATTATGATGGAATATATGCAGTTGTTGGTTTGTTTCACCAAACTACTTTTACAGTTGAAAAAAGATTTAAGAGAGTGAGAGTTTAAAGCACCTCAGTTAGGATGAGGGATGTCATACGTGCGTGGCAGTAACAAACTCTACACACATAAACAACTAAACAGTCTGTTATATACTAGAAGCATTCTATGTTAAGCTTTTACATGTGAGCATGATTGCAGAAGCATGAGGTTAATGCTAATTTTTTACTTCGTTATGATAGTCAAAAAATTACATCTTGTGCAGAATCAACCGTAAGAGACTGCAAGCCTTGTGGCACAACCGCCATTCCTTATCCCCTCAGCACTGGATTGGATTGCGGTGACCCCATGTACTTCCGTTTCAACTGCAACACCAGCACAGGCCTGGTTAGGTACGTGGGACAGAATAAAACCTTGTTTAGAGTTATTAGCATCAGCCCAAGTACACGAAGATTTGTCATCCAAGAAAAAGATGTGGATAATTGTGATCCTAGGAACACATTCAAAAGTCAGCAGCTCAACCTGTCACTGCCATTTAAGGTGATCAGTTGGTGCAATGCCAACCTTTCATCTAGAGATACTAATGCAGTAGAGTTGGGTTGGGAGCCGCCGACGGAACCGACCTGTACAACATCTGCAGACTGTAGGGATTGGCCACATTCAACTTGCACTCCAGCAAGAGATGGAAAGAAAAAATGCCTTTGCAATTCCAATTTTCAGTGGAATGGCTTAAATTGTACTCGAGGTGAGAACTTCATGTTAGGCATAAAATTTTGCTGATGCATGTGCGCCTCTTGCTGCAAATCAATATTTTTTGAGAGTCAAGACTAGTCCTGCTGCGATGTTGAGATAATGGTATTGCTAAGAAGGATTAGTTTATTGAGATTATTTTTAGCTGAATGACTTATTCAGTATTTCTCCTTATTGTAATCAACTGTGATGTTCAACCCCCTTAGCCTGTTGTAAGTGCAGCGTTGGATTCATCACTCTACTGAGACAAAACCGAGGCTGATGATGAATCCTGCTTGCTTACAAGGGAGAATATAAAGAAGAAAAATCCCATAAATTCATAAGGTCTTTCCTATAATTTCCGAAATTATTTTTGGAATATCATTATGATACACTGTGTTATGGGAATTCATATAGTAATCAATTATCTTTTTTTAGATTGAGTAGAAATTATAATTGGAAAATAATAAAACCAAGTAGAATTGGACTTATAAATCCAATTAGTTATTTGACTTACTGTCACTGGAATTTGCCATTTTACATTGTTAACTCAATAAGCTTATTGTATGATGAAAACTCACATTTATAAAGTTCCCCTTGCTTTCTTGTAGAAGGTAATTTTTCAGAGTCAGAAGAGCAATCTAGAAGAAAAATGTCATTGTCTCTGATACTGATAGTTGTGGCAGTCCTTACAATTGTGATTTTTCTGGCATGCATTGTTTTTGTTTATATATGGAGAAGAAAGACAACCAAGAGACGAGGTAACTACTTTGCTATATGCACTCTGTACTGAACATCTGCAGAATTGGTCCTATTGAATGACAGCATGAAAATAAAATTATTCAATTCCATGTATTAGATAAAATAAATCGAGCACAACTTGATAGTGAAAGACGAGTTCAAGAGTTGATGGACACAACTGAGTTCACGGAAGAAGATGGGAGAGGTATAGATGTACCCTTTTTCGATTTGCAAAGCATACTGGATGCTACAGATAATTTCTCAAATGCAAACAAACTTGGACAAGGGGGCTATGGACCTGTTTACAAGGTAATTCAGGAATACTTGTTTGCCAAATCATTGCAACTGAACCACCTGAGCAACACTTTGTCCCTAGAAAATTGTTTTTCATTATGTTGATGTGTTCTGGTTAGTTGTAAATTGATGTGAAAGGGAATTTTGTTGCCAGGGCAAGTTTCTTGGAGATCAAGAACTCGCGGTAAAGAGGTTATCAAGGGCTTCAAGACAAGGCTTACAGGAATTTAAGAATGAGGTGGTGCTGATTGCCAAACTTCAACACCGAAACCTTGTTAGGCTGAAAGGATTTTGCATCAAAGGAGAAGAAAAAATTTTACTCTATGAGTACATGCCTAACCAAAGTCTAGACTTGTATATATTTGGTTTGTTCCTAGTCTTCATTTCAGTATTTTTTTTTTACTGCGTGATATATGGTTTCTTGATTACCAGAGCTCCTTTCTCTAATGGAAAATGCAAACTTTGGCAGATCATACAAAAAGCATGGTTCTCAATTGGGAGATACGCTTCAACATCATTTTGGGAATCGCTCGAGGACTTCTTTATCTTCATCAAGATTCCCGATTGAGGATCATTCACAGAGATTTGAAAACCAGCAACATTCTCTTAGATGAGGAGATGAACCCCAAAATATCTGACTTCGGCTTGGCGAGGATTGTTGGAGGCAAAGAAACTGAGTCGAGTACAAACACAGTAGTTGGAACTTAGTAAGTTTCGTGTGGACGGTTTAAATTTCAGGGTGGATATTTCATACATTGTAGCACAATTTTGAAATTTTAATTCCTTGACCATTTTAGAGGGAAGTGCTTTGGTGCTTGCATATTTTACAAACTGTTATTATAATTTGTGATGCAGTCGTTATATGTCTCCGGAGTATGCATTAGATGGAACTTTCTCAGTGAAATCAGATGTGTACGGCTTTGGTGTGGTTCTTCTTGAGATAATCAGTGGAAAAAAGAACACAGGATTTTATCAATCCCAACAAACTTTCAGCCTCATAAGTTATGTAAGTGTGGTGGTTGAATCTTTCATATACATACCCTTTATTTTATAACCCCATTTTTATAACCATATTGAAATTTCAACATTTTCTCAGGCATGGAAACTGTGGACAGAAAACAAGGCTTTGGAACTAATGGACAAGACTTTGGATGAAAGTTGCAACAAAAGTCAATTTATCAAGTGTGTCAATGTTGGGCTCCTATGCGTGCAAGAAGACCCTGTTTACCGTCCCGCCATGTCAAGTGTTCTTACCATGCTTGACAGTGAAATTGCAATTCCAACTCCTAAACAACCAGCCTTTCTCTTCAGGAACAATTCCAGCAGAGCTTCTCCTTCTACTAAGCCAGATACAATTACCGAAATAACCACAAGTCTAGAAGAAGGTAGATAATTAAAGCATTGTTGAGGCTGTAATTGGTCCTTTTGTCCTCCTTAAGTAAACTTTTGACTCTTCATGTCTCATATTTTCGTTTATACTAAAACTGTAACTTTTTCTTTGTGATGAGTCTACGCCTCCAAACGTGGTAATTATAAAAGCCCTCTCAACTATAATGTCGGTTACAAAGATTTGACCTCTTTGCAATGCTACTTGGTCACACAATATGAGTAGCATATTTCATAATAATGCACCTAATATTTAAATGATCAAAAAAATGTAATCTAACACCAGGGTTTAATAACAAAAGTAAATACTTAAACCAAAACCTTAGCTTCAAGAATAATTATTAAAACAAAAAAAAAAAATTATTAAATTGCACGAAATTGACTAAAACCTTAGAAGGCTATTTTCACCTAACATAATCCACTGCTAGAAGAAGCTCAAACATGTTTTTGTTGGCTTGCGCTTGTCAATCTGCTGCATGCTAGTTATTCTACAATAATTATATATGTGCTGAACAAAAGGAAGTCTATCTGCCTACTTCCGAACTAATGGTGATTACATAATTGTTGGAAAAAATGGGAGATGTTTGAGGAGGAGCAGCAATAGCAATGGAATTCCTATGAGCTGATGAAAAAGCAGGTTCTTTGGAGGGTGGAAGTGATGCAGCTTCGTTGCCCTGCAGCATACTAATCACAGAAGACATTATTGGCCGATCGGCTGGAGCTTCTTGAACACACAAAAACCCTACATGGATACACCTTAGAGCTTCATGAGTGTCACATGCTTCCCTTACTGATTCATCAAACACCTCCATTCCTCTGCCTTCTTTCCAAAATTCCCATGCCTAATTAAGATTTCATTAGGACCATTCACTTTAATTGCAAACTTGAAAGGATTAAAAACAGAAGGACGACATATACATACTAGCTAGAATAATTTCTAGTTTATATATACTTACCCAACCAGCAAGCGTTAGCGTAGGATCAAAACGATGAAAAGAAGAATTCCTCTTTCCACTTACAATCTCCAAAATCAACATTCCAAAGCTGAATACATCTGATTTCTCAGAAAAATTGCCCAAGAGTGCATACTCAGGTGACATGTAGCTGCTGCGCATGAATTATAATGGTAGACGAAGTAAGCAATAACAATTAAAGACTAACATTTTGCATCATCAGGTTTAGTACATGAATAATGCAAAAACATGTGCTATATATGTCTGCTTACTATGTCCCAACAACCCTGTCGGTATTTGCTTCTGTTTGGTTCATCCAAAAATCCTTGCCATTCCAAAGTCTGAAATTTTTGGGTTCATTTCTCCGTCCAACAGTATATTACTTGCTTTTAGGTCCCTGTGAATGATTCTCTATCTGGAATACTTGTGGATATAAAGTACTCCTTGAGCAATGCCTTCTATGATTCGAAACCGTTTACCCCAATCCAATTTTATCTTTTCATATGGATCTGAATAAGCAATACATTTAAAAAGATGTTGCAGAAATTAGCTAATCAAATTTGATGTCCAGGAAATCAACAACATCAAAGAATATCTCAAAGGTGATGAACATGTATATACCAAACACAAGTTTGTCCAAACTTCGATTGGGCATGTACTCATAAATCAGTATCATTTCCTCCTCTTCATTACAGCAACCCAAGAGCCTAACAAGATTGGTATGTTGGAGCTTGGCTATAAGCTTCAACTCATTCATGAACTCCTCATGTCCTTGCCCTGACTTCTTCGACAACCTTTTTATGGCTACTTCTTCATTTTCAGGCAAAATACCCTGCAGAGAAAGATATTAATGGAAATTTTTTAAAGACAAGTAGACAAATTTAATATCATATTTATGAAGAACAATGTAATTAAGGAAGTTTCACCTTATAAACGGGGCCAAACCCTCCCTCTCCAAGATTATTAGCTTCAGAGAAGTTGTTTGTTGCAGCTAGTATACTATTTAAACCCGAAAGTGGTAGTTCTGTACCATCCTTTCCACTTCCAGCACTACCATTGTCTTCATTTCTAGAAATTCTCTTCCATAAAAGATATCCAAAAATTGCTGCAAGCAATCCTGTTGTTGCTGAGACGATTTCAATTGCAATTACAGCCCACCGCTTCTTGAAGAAATTTTTAGCATGACCCTTACCACCTGCAAAGAAAAGAATGAAAAGGCTCCAAGTTAGTAGTTATGGTAACTTTCTAGCCAAAATAACTGATTTTGCTTGTTTAATAATGAAAAAAGAAACAAAATTAATCGACATGCCTTGAAAATCATTGGAGCCATCCTCACAAACACGAATAGGAAGTGTTTGATTCTGTACAGAATCCACCAAGTTACCATACCATGTTATGCACCTCATAGGACTTCCCTGTGCCACATTTGCACAAGCATACGCTTTGCAAGAGCAGTTGTGAAGACACTCAGATTCACACTCACTCCTACTCTTTTTATTTTCTAACACAACAGCATGATCTGGTAGTTTTAAAAACCCAACCTTGGAAAACCCTTCTCTGTTTCTACCACATGTCAATGCCTTTTCCCTAACACATTCACCAGTCCAATACCCCAGCTCACTCCATGTTTTACTGTCATCCTGCCACAGCAGCAGGACAAACAGCCCATTTGGGTTCAACACAGACCTCAATTTCACTGAGCTATCCGAGACGCGATAAGTAAAATAAACCTCATCAGTATGATCATCAGACTTAACATTGAAAGAGAGGACCAAGAAGGTTGCACTGGGATTTTTAAAGGCTATTGATTTGGACTCATGGCCTGTCAAATTGTAGACAGCACTTCTCCAGTAGGGACCAAAGTTTTCCTTCCGGACAACAACCTGGGCAGGCACTTGAAGATCAATGCCGAGGGAGAACTTACCGGGTTTCGGATCGTCAACTGCTGCCCAGGATGTAAGCCGCCTCTGCTGGTCAGTCCTCTTGTTAAGGCTAATCATCATGCCGGGCAACAATGTGTCTGAGGGATGATCAAAGCTCTGCCACAAAGGGTCTTTTGTTTGATCTTTTCCAAATCCTAGGACAAGGTTTCCAGTGTCCATTAGTAACCCAATTGTGGCATTCGTTGCAGAAGCAGGGAGGGATGCATTTGAAGACCAGATGAGTGCTTTTCTTGTCTTCCCATCCAACACCACCAGATTTCCATCACTGCCCAGCAGAAAGACACCTGGAGAATTGTTAGAATTGAAAGGGGGAAACAACAAAGTGATTTTATTAATTGAGGAGGTGAATAGTACATGGCTTAGTGTAGGCTAATGGGCCTTCTTCACTTAGCATATTGGCTTATTGGCCACAACACTTGGTTTAGATTAGTTTGGGTTATGTGGCCCTTCACTTAGATTAGTTTGGGCTATTTGGCCCTTGCACTTTGATTAATGAGCTTATTGGCTTTCAACATAGTTAGCATTAGGTAGCCCTTGGCTCCCTAATGGTTTGGACTCCATCTTTTCTTTGTTGTTTGCATGCCTATTTATAGGCACCTTTGCCGACTTAGCCCTTGTACACCGACTTGGGCATTTGCTCCAGCCACATGTATGTGGCTTTGCCTAGAAACTTCTCCACAATTCCTTGTTGCATGCTTTCTTGGTTTTTCTGGAACATTCTTCAATCTTTTATTCCCTTCAAGCTTATAGCTCTTTCTTCACGCTTCCAGATTTTTCTACAAATATGCATTAATTTCAACAAGAATCAAGTGGGGTTTCTCCGTTGGCTACCCACACAATTGGTGGGTTTGGGATTGTATTGTACCAAATGCCAAGGAAGTATTTGGTAAAATTTTCAGGAGTGAAGAAGCCCAGTGCAAAGTTTCCAGTGGGAGAAATCAAGATCTGGTCTGCACTGATTGATTTGCCTAGGACTAATAAGTTGTGTTTGCTGGTACAAAAGGAAAATGGCAGCTTAGGAGAGAACACCAGTAATGTCAGGACACAAGCAATGAGCCTCCCCATTCTGAGAGACAAAGGAAGAAACAAGGAGACGACTGGCAGAGGCTCAAACAGCGCAGAATGACAAAGTTTGTACCTCAAGGCTCAAACTCGACAGTGCCTAAGACATAAAGTGTTCATTTATTTATACCCCATCAACTCACTGACATGCCACGTTTTCTTCGTTAAGCACATGCCACGCTGGTGCCTAAAATTGACGATTATTTTTTCTATTTAAACTCTCACTTCTCTTTGTTCACTTCATGTTCTAAGTTCACCTCAATTTGTAATTCAAATTTTCACAATTTTTAAGAAAACCCTACAATCTTCCCAAAATACACCTAAATACACAACCGGCAAAAAAATAAAAAATAAACCACACCCCATACCCCACAAAAACTTAACATGCATATTAGTGTTTTTTATATTATTATTTGCGTTTCAAAATGGTTTTGATTTTGTTTACCTCTGCATATGATCAAATGTCTTATCAAAAATTGCATTCATGTGTGGGAATTGGTTGTTGTATCTCTCTGCATTTTGCAGCACCTAGCAGAAACAATCATTTTATTATTCCTGTGAAATCATTCACGTGTGTTGAACATTTTCAATTGATTTTCCAGGCATGAAATTGTTAGTGTCGTGACCAAAGCTAGGAAGAATGTGGAGAAATTCAAAGTAGGTGATCGTGTAGGAGTTGGGGTGTACGTTCCTGCATGAAATGTGAGACCTGCGAGTCTGCGACCAAGACTTGGAGAACTGCTGCCCTCGAGCAATATTTACCTATAACTCATACGATCGGACCGAATAAAAGTCTTTCATCATAGCATTCTCAATAATTCTGGAAGGAGTCCCAAATCAGGAAATAATCTCACATTACATACTTCAATTGATGACCTACAAGTTACTATTTGCATACCTTATTTAGGGTTTGTAAAGAGAAGATGAGAGTGTAGGTTTCTTGGATTGAAAGAGAAGAGTAATCTGACAATAGGGTCTAAAGGATTTTATATGTTTCTAAAACTTAATATGAAGAGTGGTAGGGTATGTGTATAGATGTACTAAGAATTAAGTTGGATGACCTTTTTTGTCCTTTTATACAAAAATAAAATTTAAGAGCTTAATGATTTAAGCATTGGGGTGAACAAATAAAAGTATGAGGTTTAAATAGAAAAACTCAAAAAAAGTGTAGTCTTGAACTAGACTAAACCAAACCGTAATTGATTAAACCGGCTAATCAAATCAAATCAAGTGGTTTGATTCATGTTTTATATTAAAAGGTATAATTTTGAATTGAACCAAACCAAACCGCAATTAATTTGATATGATTCGGGTATACTGCTAGTTTATTATTTATTTATCAAATAATGATATCCATTAGAAAACTTTAGCAATACATCAAAGACACGTACGAAACAAGAATTCATCTCAACATGACTGCAAAACCAATAACCCAAAAGAGGAAAACTACATGAAACAAAATCCGCATAAACAACTAAACAACTCAAATCACCAAAATCCGCATAACTCGTATCCAAACCCACACAGCCCACAAACAAGCAGAAGTCTAAATTAAACCACAAACTTAAATCATGACTACCATACCACCATGGATCGAAGTCCCGCCATCATAGAACAAAGGGTAGATTTCAGGAAGAAAACCTCCAACGATCCAGTTGTGCATAAAAGCGAATAAGAGTCACATAATAGTTAACAAAAGTCATGATTTGACAACTATATTGCTAGTTTGAGGCCTAATCTAAACCCAACCAAACCGTACTTAACTTAGAGCATTTCCGGCAAAGGGCCCGAGGGAACCCAAAATGGGGTTTCAGCAACAAAGATCTGTCGGGGCAAGGAGTGGGGCCCGACTACAGGTTGGGCGCCTTGACCAAGGGCAATCGACATCGGTAGCGCTCTGAGTGCTCCCCAGACTTTCTTCCACGTGGCTCTTTTGGGCTCTCCGATCTCCTTTTTCTAGCAATCCAACGGCAGCCAATTTTTGCCCAATAAAAAAATGAACAAAATCGAAAAAATGTAAAATGGGGTTTCCGACAACAAAGATCTGCCGGGGCAAGGAGTGGGGCCCGACTACTGGCTGGCGAGGGCAATCGGCGTCGGTACGCTCTGATGCTCCCCAACAGCTTTCTTCAACGTGGCTCTTTGGGCTCTCCGATCTCCTTTTTCTAGCAATCCAACGGCAGCCAATTTTTTGCTCAATAAAAAAATGAACAAAATCGAAAAAAATGTAAAAAATACCCAAAAAATACTGAAATTTTTTTCTATAAAGACCAACCAATACTCTTCACTTTTGACACCAGCAACCAATATTTTTGTAATAAAAAATTGAAAAAAATACCAAAAAATTACTTCTTTTTTTTCTCTCTATACCTTATTTCCATTTTCAACATTTAAGTAAATGTCTTTGTCCTTTTACTTTTATTTATTTTTATATTACTCCATTTACATAAGTTTACAATGTAAATAAGGAAGTACCCCCCATTTGGATTCAAATAAAAATACTAGAAAATCAAATTCCCACCAAATCAAAATATGAAAAATCGGTTTTAGTGCAAAATACGATTTAGGCTAAAAATGATGGCTCATTAAGTGAATATATACTTCATATTAAAATCCCATAAAATCAAGTTTTCTTATTTGATGTGTAAGGAATAAAAGCCGCCAAAAATTATCTTGAGAAAATGATTATTCCGAAAAACTATTTTTCATACTTAGTCAATATTACACCTCCACTAAAAATCTTGAGAAAATGATTTTTCATATGTAGGAACCCAAAAATTTTATCCGAAAATATTATCCAAATTAATTGTTTAAGTAAACAAAGTTGTGAAAAAAAAAAAAATGAATAGTATTTGTCATGGTAAGCCTAAACTGCTGGAAACACACTTTGCTAGGGGGGGTAGGGCAGCCACTATTCACGTGAATAGTAGCTGCCCTAGGGCTCCCCTTGCCATGGCAAGGGGCTAACGGGTGGAAAGTGCTCTTAGGGTCAAGTGTTCACCTAGGGTACCGTTGGATTATGTATTGTAATAACCACTATGTCTAAAATGTATCAACACATAAAATTGTGACCCGTAAAATATAAGGGTACATAGGTTTCATCCGTGGAGAAAAGATTATTATTATTATTATTATTATTATTTTCATCTCCCTCATTAAAACTAAGTTTTGCAATGAATTTTGATTTTAGTTCTAATAAACACCACCCACACTATTTATGGGCGGGTTGGTCAGGTTACAACCCGATTGCATATTTTCATGTGAGGAGAGAACTGGTCTAGTCGAGATTATGCAGTTTTCTGCCCACCTTGCAATTTCTCCTTTCGAAGGAGGCTATAGTCTGTAGATAGACAATTAAACAAGAAGTGTTAAAACGGAAAAACCATACGGAAATAGATATAAATTTTCTATTATTTAATAATCTGTATCATTTTCAGTAATTTCACAGAAAGCTAGATGCAGTTCAAAAAATTTATTAACACATGGTGAGGGAAGAATGCTAAATGTGGGCTGTCAAATAATTTATTGGGACAAGATGAGCTGAGGCCACCGTCAACTTTCATCAATAATATATATATCATATATATATGTTACGTGGATTCTGCACATAATTTTTTTTAAGAAATAGAATTCATTCATAGAATCAAAGATGTATAAAGAACAACATGATACAGTGGCTTTGTTAAAAGCTTCCAAGGACAACCTCATGTAACAAACCCCATGAGAGGAAAGAATACCACACATGTCATGGACTAACATGAGAGTCCGATTCAAGTCACTTTGGACCATTACAATAAAAGAACAAATCAAAAACCAAAAACTAACACATAGACCTTCGACAAAAACGACCGCAATTATAGACCAATACAATAGATCCACATATAAGAGGACTCTGCGTTTATATACTCAAACAGTCCAGACACATTTACAGCAGCTTCTGTTTCTTCTTGGTCAGTCAAAGACAAAATATGGGAACCCAAAAGTCAGAAGGAGACATAGATTCATTTGGGCTGTTCATGCACTTGGATATACGTACTGCGATTTAAAAACTAAATTCCTAGACTATAATTCCTGGAGATTGATGGCATTAAAATGAAACAAGGATCATGTTGTAAAAGATTAATGTTTGTGGATAACGTTGGTAGAATAAATATTGTAGGAGAGACTAGCATGTGAAAAATTATTTATGCACACAACACAAGGGTGAACAAAAACGATTTAAATATTTGTATATGTGTAACTTATTTAAAAAATTAGTGTCAATGGGGTCTACCATAGTGGAAAAGGCTATTGAGTTATAGACCAGGTTCAAATCCCTATAACACCTTAGTTGTAAGTATGTGAAACCCTCTCTTCTCTTTGTAGGTTAGACTATCACTTGTATTAAAAAAAAATATTAATCACTTAAAAACCCACTACTGATGACTACTGGGATATAATTATTAAGAAATATAAACCAACTAAAATAAGTGAAAATTTCATTTAATTGGTCATAGATAAGTAATATAAAAAGATCTATCATTTAATTTCAATATGACTGCAAAAAAAAGCAACAATCTGAAAGGGGAAACTACATTGGACAAAATCCAACCAACTCAAATCACCAAAATCTATCATAGCCCATATCCAAACTCACACACCCCAAAACAAGCAAAATCCTAAATTAAACCACAAACCTAAATCATGACTACCATACCACCACGGATCGACGTCCCGACACCATAGAACAAAGGGTAGATCTCCGGAAGAATTAGCTTCCAATTATCCAACTGCGTATAAAAGCGAATAATAGTCGTATAATAGTTAATAAAAGTCCTTATTTGACAACTATATTGCTAGTTTGAGGCCTAAATTTAACCCAACCGAACGGTACTTAACTTTGGGTCAAGCTGCTGTAAATGTCTCTTTACATTGTTATCATCCATAAAATTATTTTTTTCATCCCCCTCATTGAAACTAATAAGTTTTGCAATGAATTTTGATTTTAGTCCTAATACACCACCACCCACACTATTTATGGGCAGGTTGGTCAAATTACGACCCGATTGCATATTTTCATGTGAGGAGAGAACTGGTCCAGTTGAAATTATGCAATTTTCTACCCACCTTGCACTTTCTCCTTTTCTCCTTCGGAGGAGGCAATTTTCTGTAGATAGTATGTTGCGTGGCTTCTGCACATATAAATTTTGCCAATGTAAAAGCCATGGCTTTCGCTTTTATATTCTCACACAGTTCAATGTAAAGAGACATTTACAGCAGCTTCCGTTTCTTCTTGGTTAGTCAGACAAAAATACAGGAGAGAGATAGATTCATTTGGACATGCACTTGGATATACGTACTGCGATTTAAAAACTAAATTCCTGGAGATTGATTCCATTCAAATGAAACAAGGATCTTGTTCTAGAAGATTAATGTTGTGGATAACGTTGGTAGAGTAAGGTATTGTAGGAGAGACTAGCATGTGAAAAATTATTTATGCACACAACACAAAACGATTCAAATATTTGTATGTGTAACTTATTTAAAAAATTATTAGTAGCGCCAATGGGGTCTACTGTACTAGAAACGGCTATTGAGTTGTAGACTAGGTTCAAATCCACCTTAGTTATATGTGTGTGAGAAATCCCCTCTCCTCTATATAGACTATTACTTGTATGAAAAAAAAAATTATTAGTCACTTAAAAATCCACTACTAGAAATATAAACCAACTAAAATAAATGAAAAGTTCATTTAATTGGTCATAGAAGTAATGGTAATTAAACTTAAATCGCGTGAAACTTTCCAACAACAAGAGACACAAAATGTTTGTGCATGTTGATTTATGCAAGAATTATTTCTCAACTATATATATGTTCACGGTGTAACATTAAGCAGATGGAGTCTAAAATCATCCCATAATAGTGGGATTCACGTACATATTATTATAGATGTGCTTTGCAAGAGCGGAACCAGGAATTTTTCAATGGGTGGGCTAATTAAAGTTGTTTAGCTTAAAATCTAAGGACCAATTTTTGTTTGGATACTTAGGCCGCGTTCGGTAACGTTTTCACGGCCCGTTTTCTGTTTTCATTTCCTGTTTTCTGGCAAAAACCTGTTCGGTGGAACGTTTTTGTTTTCCCTAAAAATATTTTCCAAAAACAAATCCAATTCATGAACAAAAGTTGAAAACGAAATTATGTTGTTTTCGTTTTCAACGTTTTCATTTTCAGTCCATACTATAATTCATTTTTTCCATCTCTCTTTCTCCAATCAACATCGATTCTTGTCTTTGAAATTCTCCATAGCTATTCTTCTTCTTCTAAAATCTCTGAGATCGTGATTTACTTATCAAGCACCAGACCCAAAAAAAAAAAAAAATTCAACTGAGGAGCACCACTGTGGAAACCCATCTCCCCCGATCCAGACCCATCGTCTAGTTTGCCGCACTGGCACCTCCAAAGCACGATCACCACCAAAGCAATCGAACCATAACTGCCACAAACCCAGTTCAACCACTATCACCACCCAATCAGAACCACCACCAACCATTAACAAATGAAAACAGAGAGAGGATGGGTATGAAGAGAGAAGAAGAACAGGAAGAATCAGAGAGAGGAAGACGAAAATAAAAAATAAGAGAGGAAGAAGAAGAGAAAGAATCATATAGAGGAAGAAGAAGAGAAGAGAAAACAGAGAAAAAGGAAGAAAGGAAAAAGAAAGTCTGGGAAGGAATAGAAGAAGAAAAAAGGAAAAGAGAAAGAAAAAGAGAAAAAAGAAGGGCACGGGCCTGGGAAGGAAGGAAAGGAAGAAAGAAAGAGAAAGAGAAAAAAGAAAAAGATAAGATAGTTTGTCTTAAAAAAAACATTAGAATTTTTTATTTGTTAAATTATACATTTTTTTTATTGTTTATAAATTTTTGTCTTCGAAAAATAGCAGATTTTTTTTATTAAAAAAAACTAAAATTAGCAAAAATACAATTGAAAATAAGTCACATATTATTATTTTCAAATTGTACTACCAGA
Source organism: Prunus mume (assembly GCF_029339155.1). Taxonomy (NCBI): domain Eukaryota; kingdom Viridiplantae; phylum Streptophyta; class Magnoliopsida; order Rosales; family Rosaceae; genus Prunus; species Prunus mume. The sequence goes on from NC_142701.1 coordinate 27,298,969, forward strand.
CACATTTTCATTGTTTTTGTTTTCTGAAGATGTTTTCTAATTAATCTACCAGACGCATTTTCATTTCCTGAAAATGCAAATTTGTTTTCTTGTTTTCATTCTCTGAAAATATTCTCAGAAAACACCCTCCGAAAACGTTACCAGACGGGCTGTTTCTATAGTTTTTCTAGAAATATATTAAAGTACATATTGGGATAAAATAGTAAAAGGTTGAGAGTTAAAATCATGAGTGTTTATTAAGAGATTATTTTATTAATGGAGCAAACAAATTAAATATAATATGATTATATGCCTACAAAAATTGAGTAGACAATGGGTTACAAAACTACATTTGAGTGGGCTATTAAGTTTTTATGGGATGGATAACATTAAAATATATGTAATATATTTTAATTTTATAAAAAGGCTACCTGGGCTAGAGCCCATGGTAGCCCTCTACCTAGTTCCGCCCATGGTGCTTTGGTCGATTCTATTTGATTTTTGGCTAGAATTGAGAACCAGACCAATTATGTCCTTAAAAAAATTCTGGACCGAGGACTACGACTAGAGCGAGTTAAGAGGATTATTGTTTATTTGGTGTTGGGGATTCAATGTGGGTAGTTGATAATAAAACTAAGGGAAACCAATTGAAAACTACCCCGTGTAAACAAAAAAATTCAAAAATTTGTTTGTCTAGCTTAATGGAAAAAAAGCTTTGACTTACAGATTAGTTGTCTCAAGTTAGAATCCCATGACTCGTTGATAGTTTATCATGTGTGTGACAAACCCCACCTCCCCCTTGGTAGTGTGGTCTTAAGTTAGACTATCGCTTGTATTAAAAAAAAAAAAAAAAAAAGAGATTTATTCTTTCTCCGATCCAATTTTGCTTCGTATTTGAAAAATGATAATAAAAACCGGACCGATTTATTCGATTGGGGCAGTTTTCCAGTTTTGTCAATCTAAATGGCCAGCCCTACATAATATAAAAAGATATCACACGGTAATTTGTTCGGAAATTAGAGACCAGTTATTTATCAATCAAAATAAAGAGAATCGACGTTGGGCTCACTTCTCATGCAGGTTATTAGGCTCATTGAGTAAGCAAGCTATTTTCGGGCCCAAGATTGTTCTTTTGTAAGCTGTGTTTATTCTTTAGGCCTACCCAAAAACGACCCAAAAGAAAAAAAAAATGGAAAAAGAGAACAATCGTTGGAAGCAAATAATACATGTGGTTGTTGCAGCTTTAACAGTATCTGGGCTTAAAAATTGTGAAGCCCAATTAACTCAATAGAATTCTTGAACTGTCCCAGCGTTTTTCTTTGTTCGTTTATTTATCCGACTTTAACTGTGTTGACGCTATCAACCTTCTGGCATACTAATGGTGACCACATTGTTGGAGAAACTTGCAGATGTTTGAGAAGAAGACCCAACGGCACTGGAATTCCTATGCCTTGAAAAAGCAGGTTCTTTTGTGGGTGGAAGCGATGAAGCTTCATTGCTCTGCAGCATATGAATCACAGAAGACATTGTTGGTCGATCAGCTGGAGCTTCTTGAACACACAGAAGCCCTACATGGATACACCTTAAAGCTTCATGAGGCTGGTATGTCTCCCTTACTGATGCATCTATCAACTCCATTCCTCTACCTTCTTTCCATAGCTCCCGAGCCTAAGATTTAAACATTTTTTATGAACCCATTAATCTTCTTGCATGATCATTAGCTTAGTTTAATTGCAAATTTGCTTTAGGCTTAAAAAAAAAAAAACACTAGAATTCTCTGTACTTACCCAACCAGCAAGAGTTTGTGATCGACCCGGATGACAGGGTGTGGAACCAGACCTGAGTTGCTCCAAGCAAAGTCATTGCAAACACCTTGCACATTAGCGCGTCTTCGGCTTTGTAAAAGATCATAAGGCTCTTGAAATGCTTCAGATGGTTTTCGGGATCATAATATTCTTTGAAGCGTGTGAAAGAGGGCATTGAGAATCGTTTTGGGGGAGCAGCCTGCTCGATTTCAGCGGTGAAATGTGAGGAGTTTGCTCGGCCTACCTCAACGCGTAATGCATCTTCGAAATTTCTGCCAATCTTTAAGTCTCGAAGTCGGTTATTCACAAGCTTCTCAACATCTTCCGCGCACATGGCTGGTCGGTTATGTTGATGACCTTTACGATTTAGGCGAGACTGATTAACTTCCTCGTTGGTTTGCAAGGGTCAACCTTCTTGGTTGCGCTGCCTAGGCGGCTTGTTGGTGGACTGCGCTTGCGAGGGATTTTCTGTAACTTCAAGACGAGAATTGGTTCTTGGCTGGTAGCGGAGCGCCTTTCTTCACGGTCCTCATTGTGAGGGTTATCAAGTTGACCTCCCTGGGCTCCTAGCCTTTCATGAACATTCCTTTGCGAGTGGGCAGCGGAGTGCCTTTCTTCACGATCCTCATTGCGATGGTTGTCAGTTTGACGTCCCTGGGAGCCTAGCCTTTCATGAACATTTCCCTGCGGACCTAAGCGAACATGGATGTCAGATCTTGGGCCCAGCCTATCGCACACGTTGGTCCTTAAATTCAATCCGGATGGGAGACTTCATCTGCTATGAGTGTGGTTTGAAGATGCTTGCGACATGTCAGCAAGCTGATCATGTTGTTGTGCATCTCCTTGTCTGCTTACTCCTGCTCAACCTACTTGGTTCCCATCGAACTGCCTATCGGCGCGTTCGTCCATCCTTCTCTCTTTGCCATGTTGTCCAAGGCCAAGGTTTTGAGCCAAGCTTATTTGGTTGAGGAGCTGCCTCATCAAATTATTTTGGTCGTCCATTCTCTGAGTTAGCTGATCAACTCTCAAATTAAGGTCTACTTGACTTCGTGGATCAGGAGGAGAGAAATGTGTGGAGCCCAATTGCACACTGGCTAGGGTTTCATTGGATGTGTACGCTGTTGTGCATCTCCTTGTCTGCTTACTCCTGCTCAACCTACTTGGTTCCCATCGAACTGCCTATCGGCGCGTTAGTCCATCCTTCTCTCTTCGCCATGTTGTCTAAGGCCAAGGTTTTGAGCCAAGCTTATTTGGTTGAGGAGCTGCCTCATCAAATTATTTTGGTCGTCCATTCTCTGAGTTAGCTAGTCAACTCTCAAATTAAGGTCTACTTGACTTCGTGAATCAGGAGGAGAGAAATGTGTGGAGCCCAATTGCACACGGGCTAGGGTTTCATTGGATGTGTACGCGGGAGCGTGCGTTGAGCATGGAGGCAATGGAGGGAATGCCTGAAGTTGCTCCAAGATCAGGCCAAAGTCGGCGGTGGTAGTGAGCCCACCTTGATTGGAGGTTCCACCATGCTCGGTGGCGGTGCTATGAAGGTGGCTAGATCCGGCCACGGGACCTTGAGATGGTGCACGACGAAGGCAGAGGCGGTGCGGTGGTTTTAGTCACATAGGGTGGCTGCTGTGGTGCGGCAACAAGGGTTTGCTGCGGGTTCGTGGGAGGAGAGGCGGTGGAGCTGCCATGTCGATCACGGGATCGTGGGAGGAGTAGCTTTGGGTCGTCACGGATTGAGCCATCGCGGCAGTCTTGCTCCTCGTGCACTTGCTTCTAACCATGGTTGTTTGGAAGGCTTCGGTGGATAGGAAAATAGGAGGAATGGATTCTTTGAGCACGCGTTGAGTATAACTCGTGCTCTCAATGAAAGCACCAAATATTTGTGCAAATAATCGCTCGGGAGAATATTCGCTTCTAGATCCTTCAACCATCGATCTTCCTTCTCTCTAAATCCTCGATTCCTGTAAAAAAATATTGGAGTAAATAGATCACACCCGAGGGGTGTTGGCCAAAGACCCTCTGATGCCTAAGTTAGTTTGAGTGTCTATAGGAAAACAATAGCTAAGCAAAGGGTACGAAGTTTATGTATGGTGTGAATCGGGCGGCTGGAGCCGTGTGTGGTGGCCGGAGCCGTGTGAAGAAAATATGGAGAGTGGAGAGTGGAGAGAGAGCTTCGGGTATTTTTCTCGGGTATTAGGAGTAGGTTTAGATGTACCTTGAATGATGAATGAAGTCATCTATTTATAGGAGCCTCGGGGCTAGGGTTTCGTAGAGAATATGATGAGTTTATTCTCTACCCAAATTCGTAGGGATTGAGTCGAACTTAGATAATATCTAAATTAATGATATTATCTCTTTTTATGAAGATAATATCTGAATTAAATGATATTATCTTCTTTTTATTAGGATAATATCTGAATTAATGATATTATCTTATTAAATAAAGATAATATCATATTAATTAAGATATTTATCCCAATTATTTAATTGGCAAGATAAACTGGTTCTTAAGAGATAATCTTGTTTTCCACGTAGCGCACTGTGATTGGAGACGAAAATATTTGCTCCCACAGAAGCTTGGGGGAAGAAGTGGGTTGGGAGATGATGGTGGTTGTGTTGTTTGGGTATTGTGTTTATGAGGGAAGATTATGGTAAGGTTGGGTGGTTAGGGTAGTCGGTGGGGATTTGTGGGTATGGGTTTGGGTTATTTTTTAATTATTATTATTATAAGAATAATGGTGGGTGAAAAAATAAGATTGTGTTTTTTCAAATTTACATGGCGGATAGGAAGATAAAGTGGGTGAGAAAATAATAAAGGAGGTGGAAATAGCAACACTCGTGTTTAAATATCATTACTCATCAAAAAATGATTCACTTGAAAAACTATCCACATTCGCCATCCAGTAATAAAAAAATCATAATTCTCCCCTAAAATGGAAATGAATTAACTAACCAACCAAATAGATATTTACCTTATAAAAAAAATACCAAATAGGTATTTACCTTATAAAAAAATAACAAACAGGTATTTACCTTATAAAAAAAAACCAAATAAATATTTATGTGCAACCGTTTTCTTGCTCTAAGAACCACTAAAAAAAATAGTAACTATTTATAAGCCTCTTGCTCCAACACCAATCAGAATATTTTATTATTTTATTTAATTTGACTTGCCTGATATTAAGCCTCCTATTTATAATTGTATTTATATTTGCACAATCCTTGTATTTGTATTTATGTTGACTTTCGCAGGATTGCTTGCCTATTTACGGAAAATGTCCATCGGAATCAGACTATTTTATTTTATTTTTTAAAAATAATTCAAACTTGAATATTTTATTATTTTATTTTATTTGATATGATAGTATACTATCAATTAAAAAACGTGACTACTGCTTGCTTTTTTCTTTTCTTTTTGGTAGTGAACAGATGTATATAAATAGCTAGAGTGTATAGTGCGATCAAATCATATCGAGGATAAGCAAAATGCAAGTACAAACATTACGGGTGTTATACTATTTTCTGCTCTTGGCTTCAATTGCCTTCAAGCCAAGTTCCAGCTCCCCTGGGAAAAGGTTCTATGTGGTAATTTCAAACAATCTGGAGAACAAACGACTTGACTTCAGTTGTGAATCTCTTAATATCAATGGCAGTCTTCCTAACGCCGCCGGATCAGAGTTTGACATTGTATTTGATTTCGAGATTACAAAGCAGTTCAATTGTGACCTGCGGTACTCAACTTACCATGCTACGATTATTGCATTTAGAGACGAAAATACTTTTGCTATTGATTGTGGTGGAGTGTATTGCATGTGGAGTGCGAAGGAGTCTGGAATATACTTAGTAGGGCACAATGGTTATAAAAAGATGTATGACTGGGGAAAGCAAATTATGACATAAAATTTGTCGGGCTTTGAGCTCTGATATATTTGTACTCAAAATAAATTTAATAAAGGGAATTGTTTTTGTTTAGTTTCCTCTTACTTTTTTTTATAAAAACTTATATATCTTGGTTTTGTTTTGGAGAGTCTGATCTTGGAGTCTGGTTAGGGCAGTGAGTCCGCCCCTCTTGCACAGCCCATTTGACACCTCTATTGCAATCGGAGAACACACATAACACACCATATGCAGACCCTTTTGGCTTATTCTCTGCTATTGCAGTCGGTTCCAAAAAGGAAAAAAATCATGTTTCTTTATTATCGATATGGACTATAACTGAAGATTGCCTCAAATTTAATCACGTTTCTTCAGTTGTAGATGAGGTGTGTGTCCATTCCAGCAAGTATTTTTGTTATTATTATTGTAAAAGCAATAAGCGTAGTTCAAGTCTAACCAAAATATTGAACTTTTTGTGCTGGCTGGATAGAAGTCAATAAAGAAGAAACAGGAGTAACTAATTACCATGAATGAATGTAAATACTAGCTTATTAATACAATTTTTTTTTTTCCTCATGTTTCTGGATCTTCCGTGGTTTCAAATTGACTCAGAGTTGTAGAAATTCTAGCATTCAGGTGTATATATGATGCAAAAGGTAGTAGGGAGTTGAGAAATCTGGTATTAATTATGAGAAGAGCAGGACAAGGATAAAATAGTGGGGTGTCGTCTCTTTGGTTGTGTTGGTGGGGTCTGCAGCTCCTATTGTGTAGTCCTGGGGTTTGTCTAGGGCTCCTTTTTTTTTTCCCCCTCTTGGGGGGCTTGTTTCTGTTGTTGTTTGTTGGGTTTCTCGTGGTCTGCTGAGAACTTATTGTCCTCTTGTGTGTTCTTCTTTTTTGTCTTAATAAAATTGTTTCTTAAAAAAAAAAAAAGAAGAAGTCAGAATTATTTTTTGTGTGCAGTATGCAACCCATCTCTTTTGACATCCAGAAGGAGGAACAAGCTTACAGAAGCAGCCGAGGTAATTTTTAGTTAAGGAGGGAGTCACCTTAAGATGGATAAAGAGCTAACTCTTTATTCTATCTTACACTGTATTGCTCTTTCTTGTTACTACAGTTGGGGCTTTAAAACTAAATTCTAGACTTTAGAATTTTGTACAACTCTTTCATCCATATGTTAATATTTTGGCAGATTGGTATGATTTGGGAGGCTCTAGCCAAAGCTCTTCAATGGTGGTGTAGCTACTTAATACTTTAGGGCTCGTTTGAGAGTGATTCTGGATAGACTAATAATCACTTCTATAGAGAATCATTTATTTATATAATCATTTTAAGTGGTTTTAAGTGATTTTATGGAGAAGCACATGGAAGGTGCTTCTTCCCAGAACTCTTATGGCGAAGAGAAAGGTTTTCAAAGTTTATAGCCTAAAATTATTCTTACCATATTTGTTGTTGCTATAAGTTTCAATTTATTTTCCTTCTTATAAAATTCAAATAAAAATAATAAAAAACAAAAGTTGAGTACACGTTGATTTTTGTTAAACCAATTTAACGTCTGTTTTAATCTTACTACTCAAAACAAATTCAACGTTTTTGTTTTAAATGCTACAGCCTAATTAAATACATAGTTGGATTTTTGTTATAAAAAAAAAAGGGAAGAAAAAAAAGGGAAAGTTTCTCCAAATCTTAAATACTGTCTGGTCTTCATTGGTTGCGTTTTTTTCTTCCTATTATTGCTTGTCCACACGATTTTCAAAACTAAAGCATTAAAGTCCAAAATTAAGGATTTTAAATAATAATAAAAAAAAAAGAAAGGTCAGCAACACGTTTTCATATTCAAGGCTTTAAAGTCCAACTTTAAGGAAAACCTTTTTACCAATTTTACTTGTGTGATTGCTCACACGTTTTGTTTACCAACTTTAAACAAATCCATCTTAAATAATCCTACTTTGGATCTTAAATAATCCTAAATAATAAAACAAAGTATTATTTTTGAGGTTATTACATAATTAGACCATAATACGTTTTAAGAAATAATTTAAAAAAATAATAAGTATCAAAAAGATATTTTTTTTAAAGGATGGTATAAATAAATATGTAAATGTTTGGTGATGTGTTCAAGAAAAACATGATTATATTTGGTGGTAGTAGTATGATTATGTTTCGTGATATGATTATGTTTAGTGATATGATATATTGTTCATCTTATTTATATATATATATAATTGTTGTATTAATAATTGACACAAATTAATGTGCTAATCATCCAATTATAAACTAGGAATGAGTAAAGAAAAGTAAATGAAATGAAACAAATTATATATGTGATTTAAGTGATATAATCCTAATCCTAAACTCTTATTTATACATAATTATATATCTATGCGGGCCTAACGGGCGGGCTTTTAATGGGTGGGCGGGCGGGCTTTCTTAGGCTTAATCGGGCGGGCTTGACACCCAAGCCCAAGCCTAGCCCGAAGCGGGCAGCCATCTCAAAGCCCATAACGGGTCGGGCGGGCTTTTTCCAATGGGCAGGCGGGCCCCATCGGCCCATGAGCCCGCGGGCCAAATGATGAGGCCTAGTTTGGTGATTACAACAAATTTCAAAATCTCAATAAAATTCGTTTTAGAAGTCAATTAAGTACACTAGATTTTGTAACCGTTGTTTTAAGACAAAATTAAAGTAAAATATCTTGTCATAAATTTGGTACGTTTAAAATAAATACATATAAATATAAAAGTTATTGTTTGTTTATAAATAGCCGATATTATTTATTACCAATTGTTTGATTATTATTAAATTTCAACTTGCATTACATTTAAATTTCAGATTTTGTTGCTTCATTATTGTTCATTGGAATTGATATGGATAGTGTAGAAACCAATAATGTTAAACCTGAAAATTTTAATGGGACAAATTTTAAGAGGTGGCAAAGGGCAAAGACAACTTAAATGTTGGTTAACTGTTTTAGGGTTAGTTTCTGCCTTAGAAGATGAAACCACACCCAATAAAACTACTGAAACCACTTCTAAAACTAAGGAGAAGATGACAAAAGAAGAATTAGAATATCATTGCCATAACAAAATCCTTAGTGCTCTCTCTGATGATCTTTGTATGATGTTTATCAAGATACAAAAAATTCAAAAACTTCTTGGGATGAATTAGAAGCTAAATATGGGATAAAAGATGCGGGAATAGATCGCTTTACAATCTCAAACTTTAATAACTATATGATGGTTGAGAATAAAATTGTAAGTGAACAAATTCATGAGTACCAAGATTTTTTGAGGAAAATAGAACTTAAGGGTACTAAGTTTAGTGAAGAGTTTAAAGTCTTTTGTCTCATAGATAAATTACCCCCAAGCTGGTCAAACTTTGCAAAAACCCTTAGGCATAAACAAGGAGATTTAAACTTAACCCAAGTATTAAACTCCCTTAGGATTGAAGAGAAACATAGATAAAGTAATAGCCTAAGGAAGAAAAGATAAACGTGAACCTAGTGGAAAGTTCAAACAATATGAATCGTTTCCAATCTAGAAGGAAATTTTTCAAGAGGACAAACAAAAATAGCCAACCCAATCATAATCAATTCAACCGAAACCAAAATCGCTAGCACAATAGACCCCATAACAATTCCAATGGCAATATAGAGCAACCATACTTCGTTTATGTGAGAACAAATCATTGGGCCAAGGACTGTCATTACAAGAAGACCGAGCCCTACAAGCCCAAGCCTAAGTGGAACAAAGGACAAAGGGGTCCTAAAGCCCAAGTGAATATGTTGGTGGATCAAGATGATCAAGATGAACCCAATCTAAGGTATAGTTTTAAGCCTCTAGCTAATGTCGCATATTTAAGTAATAGTTATTGGTAGTTAGATTCTGGGGCAAACATACATGTGTGTTTTGATAAACGATTTTTCAAAAAGTACTAGGACTCAAGTGGAGGAAGTGTAACCCTAGGAAATGACGCCGTCGCACAAGTACGTGGAATAGGAGAAGTGGAATTGAAGATGACATCTGGGAAGGCTCTAACTCTCAAGGATGTGTGACATGTTCTTGACGTTAGGAGAAACCTTATCAATGGATCGTCCTTAGTAAAACAAGGACACAAAATTGTAATGGAGTCAAATAGGATTGTTATTACTAGAAACAATGTCTTCATTAGAAGAGGATATGTTTGTGATGGATTGTTCAAAATAAATGTAGTTTTTGAAGATAATAAAATTTCTCCTCCTAAATGTAAGACGCATTTGATAGCCTGTTCTTTTGTTCGTGCAAAGCCTCATGCCAGGCAACAATGTATCAGAGGGATGATCGAAGCTCTGCCACAAAGTATCTTCTCCATGTCTCAGTTGAAGGTTTCCACTGTCCAGGAGCTCAGCACTTGTGGCATTCATTGCAGAAGCAGGTACTGATGCATTAGATGACCAGATAACTAGTTTTCTAGTAATCCCATCTAACACAACCAGATTCCCGTCAGCGCTGAGCACGAAAACACCCGGAGAATCAAGCGGGTATGCTCTGTTAGCAACCCATACAATTGATTCTGTCTTTGGAATTGTGTTGTACCATATACCAAGGAAGTATCTGGTAGAATTTGGAGGACTGAAGAAGCCTAATGCGAAGGTTCCACTAGAAGAGGTCAAGGTCTGGTTTGCAGTGATAGGTTTTTCTGGTACTATAGTGTCTAGGGTAGTACAAAGTGGCAAGATAAGAGATAATAGTAACAAAAAAAGACATAGAAAGAGCAACCCCATCTCCATTTTCGTAGACACAGAAACAGAGAAACAAGAAGAGGAAGTGGAATAGAAGAAAATAGTTCCTGCCTGCCAGTGGCAAACTATAATTTGTACTCAATGAAACTGGTAAAGGTTCGGATTCAATAGTAACAGAATTGCAGTGGGACAAATTCTACAAAGCCATCATGATTCATACTCATTTAGCCATTTGGTCCAAATCATGAATCATATGACCTTTCATAACTCAGTGGAAAGTGTTGGACCCACCACACCATAGAATTAGTCAAAAGACGGAGAAAAAATCCACACCAATAATAAGAACTTGTTTGTATTACCAAGGTAAGGTAGACTTTTTTTTTATTAAAAAATATAAAAAATCAAAGAGGAGGAAGATTTGAACTTAGGGACATCTTCCAACATTTCAACAAGAAATATTAGTACATCAAGAGCTAAATGGTTAAAGGAGACTAATCATTATGGTAAAAACTCTTCTTGCACGTGCCATGAATAAGTGTCTTCATGTTCAATGCGGTATCAGGACTAATACAAAATTAGGGAAGGTTGCTAGCATTCCCCTATAAAATTTCACACCATATATGTATTAATCTCCCTTATATCTTCTAGGTTAGTTTATGACACTTGCACTAAAAACTCCTACTCTCTGTTTGGATAAGGAAAAATAACTGGAATTTAGTTAAAATTCAAGAATTTAAGAGAAGAAATTGACAATTCCCTTGTTTGACAATTGAAGCGCAGAATTTATTAAATGACGCTCGAAAAAATGTGAAAATTGGGGCATCAAATTTCCGAGTTTTATTTCCCCCAATATAGGCATCATTTCACAATTTCTACGTAATTTTCAATTCCTTCATCCAATCTTAATATTGCACTTTATGAACTATTTATTTTTCTATTTCTTTTCTCTATTGGAATATAAATTATTAATTTTAAGTTTTTAATAGTGTAGATGATGCAATTAGTAGTTAACCCATTTAAAATATGAAATTCATGATAATTATGAGGAGAAGACAAATTTTAAGAAGGACCCTCTAATATGAAATCCTGACTCTGTCATTGGTACTAACCAAGGCATTTAGCCCATGTATGAATGATATGACCTTCCACTATACAACTAAAACACAAAACATCAGAGACATATCACGCAAGGGAAAGTGTAGGACCCATCGATAAACTTATCTCAACAGGAGAAACATGCCTTTCTGCCAATGTAAAAGCTAGGGCTGGCTCTTAGATGAAATTGGGGGTGGGCATCGTGATCGGAAAACCAAAACACCAAATCGGACCGAATGAAAAAAACCGGTTGTGTAGAAAAGTCAACAAACCAGCACTGGATCGGACCGAACTAGTTCCAACTGGTTTTGATTCTGGTTTTATGTCACTCAAAACTGGACCGGACTGAACCAGACCGGCTAAGTTAATTTTTAAAATATTATATATATATATATATGTGCGTGTATGTTAAAATATCAATTTCTTAGGCCCAAACCCAACCATTTCAATAGACCGACAAAAAGCCCAAATTTCTTTTCCCATTTCCCAAGCCCAACAAGCCATACCAACTTCACTCACTCTCTTTCTCTCACGCACTCTCTCTTTTTTCCTCTCAGTTCTTTTTTCTTCTCTCTCTTATTCTTTCTTCTCTTATTTCGTCTTTATTTTCTTTTTTCTTCCTCTCTTCCTCTCATTTTTTGTTACTCTGATTTTTTTTCCTTGGTTTTATGTTTCTCTCTCTCCCTCTATATCTCTTTCTTTGCAACTCTATTTTTCTATTTCTCTTTTTTTTTTCTCTTCATTTTCTGTTTCTTTGTACATATATGTGTTCAGCTTGTAGATCTGGGTAAAGAGTCGATCCAAAGCAGGTAAGCGACTCTTATCTCTCCAATCCCTTGTGTAGATATGTATTTTTTTTTTTGGTCAACAATCTGTGTTTCTTTTGATGCTATTATTTTACTTTTGGTTTCATCTATTTCTTCTAGTATTGATATTTTCTGTGATTTTGGGCTGATGCTGTTACTGAGATCTGATTCTCTTCTTCTTTTTTCTTTCGATTTTTTCCTGTTATGTTCTGACAGATGTGTTCTCTATGCCTGATATCATTCCTTAGTGGCAATTAAATCTTTGAACGTTGTTGTAAACTTTAGACAGGAGAGAAGCTCAAATAAAGTTACAACAACTGACAATTTGTTGCTCTTTGGAACATGTATTGAAGTAGCATGGATAAAAAGGAAAACTGAAGATGTTGCAAACAATTGAATATGTTATATTTCTGCAATTTGTTTGTAATTAAATTTTGCTTTATTTTGTTTTATTTTTAGGTTGTAAGTAAGGTCTAAAATATCAATGGTATCAAAAATATTGGTAGTCCAAAAACAAGGAAATTTCGATTGAAATATCGGGATATTATCGATATCAATAAAAATTGAATAAAAACTACAGAAATTGTAAGAAAAACTTAGAAATTTTTATTGGAACTTTGGAGAATGTTTATTAGGTCAATTATCTATTAGTTTATCGCAAAAAATTGGAAGAAAATGCATTGCATGATGGATTTAATTGATTTAAGTTGATTATACAGCGAGCTGACAACACTGTGAGTGTAGAAAATATATAGTAATTAATGAAAGAAGATTAAACACACCATAATCATTTATATATAATGATTTACTATAATATTTTACACTTTATACATTGCATGGTAAGATATATGAGTGATTTAGTACCACATAGAGTTCATATGAGGTTCAAATTTTTCACCATCGTCATCATCTCCATGTGTAGAGTATGTGTATTATGAAGAGTAGTCATCAAATGATAAATCCACAAAATAATTTTGCATGTAATTGTTAACATGCCACCCATATGGATTTGAGATTGGTTGACGTTGTCCATAAGCAAAATCATTTGAAGATTGGGTCTCGGATTCTTTCTATGAACTGCTTGATTCAATTCCAAAAGAGAAAGGTCAAAGACTCACATTCTCCTATGTAAATCTAATTTTTACAAAAACTATACCATAAAATTATACATATTTTAGCATATTATCACAAAAACATAAGCAACATGGTGGTTAAGGCATTGGAGGAGTGAAATGGCAGGGGTTTGAATCCCCTTTGCGTGTGTGCTTTGTGCTATTTTTTTTTTCATTTTTTTATTACATCCATATTTTCAATACTACAGCAATATTTTGACAAAACTGAAATGTGAGCGAAATTATTGACATCGATATTTTCCGATATTATCGTCGATATTGTTGATATTTATACGATATGTGTATGGATACGTTCCGAAATATCCGTGACTCGAAAAAATGATAATATCCTCGATATTTCATCTATATTATCGATATTTTAGACTATGGTTGTATGTTTTATATCAATGCTTGGTATTTGTTTTGCCAAAAAATTGTATTAATGCTTGATGGATTCATTCAATTTGCAATGTGTGGATGTGAATTAGGCCAATCATTTTCAAATTTCAATTGGGCTGAAGTTTAAAAAAATTTAATTGAGTTGGAGAGTCTGCCCAAACCTTAAAAATGGAACCGAAGCATTTTAGTCGAAACCAGTGGACGGTGATGAAGCAGTGCGATTTTGGTTTGAGTTAAGATAAGAACTGGACCGAGTAGGACTGTGCCCAGGCCTAGATGAAACTATTAAAGAGAACCCAAAGAAGGCCATGGCTCTCACCAAAGACCCATCTTTGTACAAACTCACACACATTATAAAAATCTCATTCAAATGAACCAAGAGTTTCGTTGAAAATGGTGCTCTAGATAGAGTACTAAACATAAATCACATGTGACTTTCTCAAAAATTTGTAGCAACAAAATTGTAAGGGGGAAGGGAGATTTTAACTTTTAGATCTCTCATGACATTGAGCCACTATTTACCTTCTGGTAACTGCTAACTTGAGGCCAAAAAACTTAGTTGCAATGAGGATAGCAATAATGCTATACAATGTGTTGGATTGAGTCAAAGTCAACGTTCTTATTAGGAATAGAATTTGTTCTTATTAGGAATAGAATTTTTATTTTATTGTAATAATCTAATTTGACTAGAATTAGGAAATCTTGTACATATTTCCTATTTGTACCCCCTCTGTATGTAATATATATATCCCTCCTTGAGAGAAGAATATTTAAACTCTAATTACTTTTGAGTTGGTATTAGACAGGGTTCCGATCCGTCTTTACAACATCAAAACCCTAATCCTAAAAATACCTATTTCCGCTGCACCTAGTCTGTATACCTAAACTTGTGCCACCTATAAACCTAAGCTTGTGTCGTCTCATATCTCTTACTGTTGTCGTCCCCCATCAAATCTTACTGTTGCTGCCGCCATATACCACCATGCGGATGTCACTGAATCTTCTTCTTTTACCCTTATTGTGACGGTTCATACTGAATCGTCCAGCAATCTACCCATGGGATTCAAATGGAATGGATCAAACTATGAGACATGGGCTTCGATGATCGAATTACATGCTACTACACAAGGAAAATTGGGTTACCTGACTAGTCACACTGATGCCTTTGATACTACTGTGAAAAGTTGGATGCTGCGAACTATGAAATCTAGTTTGTTAAATATGTTTTATACTCTACACACTGCTAAGGAAATTTGGGATATTGTTAATCAGATGTTTTATGATGGCTCTAACATATCCAAACTCTATAAATTGCGGTGCCAGGCTACTCGTCTTAAACAAAAGGGTCATCCTGTCTCTACATATTTTCTCGAACTTAAGGCAATCTGCTTGAATTGGACAAAAGACGTCATTTTCAAATGAAGTGCGTTAATGATATGAAGACGTTTCAGGCTGCTGTTATGGCAGATCGTGTGTATGATTTTTTGGCTGGCCTTGGCAATACATATGACAAGGTCCGCAATGATATTCAATTTAGGGATAAAGTTCGAAGTATCAAAAATGTATTATTTATGGGATGTCGAGAGGCTGAGCCAGCGATTACTATGCTTGGATCGCACCAAGATTGGGAACCTCTTGCTATATTTGCTTCCAAAAACACTACTCGGTTTCTCGGCCTGCAGTCGGCTCTTCTACCATTCCGCCTTGTGCTGACTTCTATAAAAAGACAAGCTGAAGTGTGATCACTATGGTGAAAAAGACATATTATCGACACTTCTTTGGGCATTGCATGGGGTACAGTTGGGAGAAAGAGCGAATCGTTTCAAAAGGAACAATTGGGCAGCAAAGCTACTGTGGCTGCTGCCGCCACTTCTGTGGTTGATATCACCACTAGGCACGACCACCTTACCACTACTCCTACTTCGGTCGTGACTGCAGTCTCAAGCACTCCAACACCTCTTGCACCTATGCCACCTCTAGGTAACTTTGGCAGGACTTTCCATGCCCATGATACACGCGACACAGGTTGGATTATTGATTCATGAGTTACTGACCATATGACGTATAATTCTCCTTTATTCTCTACTACTCTTCCGCCTCATCGTGATCATGTTCAGACTGCTAATAATGCTACTACTCTTGTCATGAAGGCTGATTCTGTACTCTTGACACCTGCTTTACCATTGGACAAAGTGTTACTGGTTCCATCTTTGTCTAATAATTTATTATCTGCGCCGCAAGTTACTGAGGAGTTAAACTGCATTGTATTTACGTATTTGTCTTTTGTCTTGCTACAAGATATCCACACTCGGGAGATCTTTGGTCGTGGTACTAAAAATGGGGCTTTATTATGTGGATGACGTGGCAACTAGTCGGGTTTTCTGGCTGGTAGGGCCGAAACTTCTCAACGTTGCACGGATTTGGTTGCTACATTGCAGATTTGGTCATGTCTCATTTGGATATTTACGTCATTTTTGTTCCTGCATTATTTAGTGGTGTCAACTAGTTTGATTTCCAATGTCATACTTGTATTTTAGCTAAGAGTCATCAAGTATCCTACCCTCTGAGTTCTAATAAACGGTTTATACCATTTGATTTAGTTCATTCTAATGTTTAGGGACATTCCCCTGTTTCTACAGCCTTAGGAGTTTGCTGGTTTGTGTTATTTGTGGATGATTGCACTCGTATGATGTGGTTATATGGGATGAAAAATAAAAGTGATGTGGTCGACATCTTTCAGTGTTTCTATCAGATGATTCAGACTTAATTTATGTTCCTTATCAAAATTTTAATATGATAATAGGGGATAATTTGTTAATTTGGCGTTATACCTTTTTTCACATTAAAGGTGACAGGACCCGTGAATTTCCCCTGAACCCGAGGTGGATCCCGTCTTGGTGCCGACATCACAATGATGCCGGGCCCACTTACTAAAAATCCAAGACATCCTACCAAAATTTTGGCAGAGTCTCCCCTGTAAAATAATCAAACCCAACAATATTCAACCTGCATAATTTACATCATAAAATATTCCAAGCTGCCAGCATGCTTTAAACATACAACAATCCAACACAAAATGGCCTCCGGCCTCAAGTAGTAGCCTAACATGGCGATAACAGAGCGTCTACAGAATTTGTTTACAACAAGCAGTAGAGTAGGAAGAATTTATCTGAGACCCTAACAGCGGCGACAAGCTTGGGCTCGTGACTTGCTCGAACGCCAAGCAACTCTCATGCAGGGCGCAAAACAGAAATATGTGAGTGGACAGAAATAAAGTTTCACTTTAAATCAACATAGTAACCCCACCATGTAAAAATAATGCTCTAGCATGCAGTTTCACAATTCAGAAACCAAAAACTCAAAACACACTATCCCAAAGTCCAAAACAACTCCACAACTCAAATCCACCACTCATTCCCAAAATATATGCAACTCTCATCAACCCGTAAATAACCATATATATATGTATATATAACTAGAACTCTAATATAATATATACTCCTCTCCATACTAATGTACCGGGGAGACAATCCAACCGGGGGATTGTTAGGTGATGCAGGATTTCGAACACTAACCGGCGTCCGGGGATGAGTAGTCAGCGGGGCGGAACTCCATAGCTCACATGCCGGCACGCCAAGCGACGCGTGTAGCTCACAAATCTCATATCAAGTCCTACGCGCGAGCGGTATCATCACCCCACCGGCCTTTGCCAACGGCGTGTGTGATGATACTCAAGCAATATACATACTCTTCCTATCGCCGGCACTGCCAACGACACGTATGGAAAGTGTCTCACACACCGGCATTGCCAGCGACATGTGTGAGACCCGCAATCTCATGGCCTTCCCACCCCACCGGCACTGCCAACGACGTGTGTGGGAAGCCTAGTAACTAGGGAATGGTACTCACCTACCATACTCATACATCTCACAACTATCCCCCAAATTCACATCTTTCCACAACCTCACCACAACAACCTCTCATACTCTATACATAGACAATATAGATAGCCATCCCAAAATCCACATCAACATATTCATCATACTCAAATATATATGTCTATACTCAAAATATAAAGCCAAGAGGTATAAGCATATTCAAATCCATCAACCAAATGCTTATTAAATCAAAATCACCATTTAAAATATATGCACAAAACTTTCATCAATAAAAACCATGCATATGCTTAAAACAAAGTCCACTCACAAATAATCCCACGCTGCCCGGCCCCGTGAGGGTCCCGCTGCTGCGAGTGATCAACCGAAGTACCTATTTCAAGATACAAATCCTCGATTAACATCACGTACTTCCAAAACGGAAATTCACAAAAGGAAATACTTGAATCCCCAAGTTCCCGGTGCGCTCATGTCCAAAGGAATATCATAAGGTCCGATTCTGAGGTTTGAAATCGCTTCCGATCGTGCGGTAATCGCGATTCCCCAAACTTCAAATTATTGAATCGGAACATCCGGGGCTCCAATTCACGATCCGCGAATTCCTACAGGTTTCTAAGAGTACCTAGATCAACATACTTCAGTTTGGAAACGATCCAGCGGTTGAACTTATCGAACCGGATAACGCACAATATGGAAATCCGTTCGATAGTCAAGCGATATCCAAATTGAGATCCGCGAAATCCTCGCACCGCATGACAACCTAAGGATCTCATCGGGACGAAAAACAACTTCACCCACCTTGCCCACGCGCCGCCACGCGCCGGCAGCGCGCGGGTGTGTAGAGAAATTTCCGGCGACGGAAAATCTCCAAATTACTAACCACCCTTCCAATCCTAGATACTACTCGAAGAATGGAGCAACTTTTTCAACTACGGCAACGTCCAATTCGGACGGCAAGTGGCCAGAATTTCAAATTGAAAACCGGCCAAAACCTAAGTTTCAAATTCATGAATTTAACCTGCAAATCTATCAAAACCTATCCCACAGCCAGCTAGAACACAGAAAATGGATGAGAAACCTCACCTTGCAGTCGGGTGGAGGAGAGAGATCGAGCGGCTGGAAGTTCTAGTCAATTCCGGCCACGTTTCTGCATTTTCGCGAATCCAGAAGGTTTAAGAAATTTGTCTTGGCGGGAAGAGAGAGGGAGAGGCTGCGGTTGAACGGAACCGGTCTTGTCGGACGGGGTGGTGGAGGTGGTGGGTGTGAGGAGTTTCTGTTCGGATGAGCGAGTAACTCGGGAGGGGAGATCGCGAGAAGACGCGAGAGAGAGAGAGAGAGAGAGAGAGAGAGAGAGAGAGAGGAAGTGAGGGGTAAATGTGAAAAATCTGATTTTACCCCAAACTTACTTCGAAATAATTACGGTTCTACCACCGAACAAGTTTTGATCGCCAAAACTTCGTTAAATCTCAATTCAAGCCTACCACTTTGTCTCGGTTTCGTCTCAGTACCACTTACGCCTTGGACCACTCATGGCCCCAAAATCTTCCCGGATACGAAAGTGACCAAAATTACCTTTAACCCAAGAGTAAATTAATATTTTCTCTTAATTAAATTAAAAATAGGAAATAAATGGGGTCGGGGTGTTACAAAAGGTGTACTCCATGAGACTACTTTCCCTCAAATATCACAACAGAATGGGGTCGCTAAACGTAAAAATGGGCAGATGATAACAAAATTGTTGAGCACAAAATCGTAGCAAAATAGTGTAGTGGTAAGTGAGTATCGTTACGCAGAGACTAAGACTAATTAACTAAGTATTGATTATGATTAATCCTAAACTTTATCTGGATGTTCGAATGGTGAGGCTTTGATTTGAATTATGTAAGCAATTAACAAGAATTAAAAAACATAAACAATAATAAAATTCGGCAAACACTATTGGTATGAGCACTAGGATTCCGATTTCACTATCACCAATTCTATCCTATTCTTGTAGCCAGTTAATCCTAATTATTATCCATGTTAATGGTAAATTTTCCTTAATTATTCAATATGATATGCCTGTCTATACCAAAAGTGTTCCTACAACCATCCCACTCTATACCTAGATGAAGAACTAAGAAGTAGAAACCCATTAAGTTCTATGGAAATTCAAGGAAACCATACAAGCCTTGATTAACCTTTTAGTTCACTCAAGTAACCTGTGGTATCAATTACTAGAAGCAAAATCCTAAGTTGGATATTCCTATCGTCAACTCAAGCATCAAATCAATTAAGTGGTCATCAGGCACTCAAAGCATTAAGAACGGTAAAAGATACTTAACATGGAAAATAATATCAAATTAACTTAAACTCAGAAGTAAGGTATTCATGGCTAGGCTACATTGTAGCCCTAGCAAAAGGAAATTAGAACATGATAAACTTACCGCGAATCACGAAGTGATTGATGGTAGACATGAGGATGAACTCGAAAACTCCCAAAAAGCTTAAAGGTGGCCGGCAGCAGCAGGACTTCCCTTTGCAATAATTGGGTATTTTCGAGTAGTGAAAAGTATGGATCCCCTCTATGAGGCCAGCATTATGCTATTTATAATATACAAATCCTTAACCCTAGTTACAATCAAATACTACCAAAAATAGGTTTCCCAATCTCTCTTTGATTTCTTCTCCAAATTCCATAAGAGCTTTGACCGGTTGCTTGGCTTCTAAGAAACATCTTCTTTGTCTCCAATTAATTCTTGCCACACATCCTAATAGATTTTGAGTCCAATTTGACAACTTTTCGTCCAATTCATCTAATTAGGGATCAACTACAAAATTCTCACAAAATACATTAAACCCAACAATTTAATCCAAGGGAATTAACAAATAAATAAGTAAATGAGGCATAAAATATATGTAAAATATGGACTTATCAGCTGATCCTTGTTGCTGTCGTGCTCTGCTACTTGGTGAGTCAGTTTCAAAGCGGTTATGGATGGATGATGTTACCTATGTAGTCTATCTCTTGAATCGTCTACATTCACAAGTTCTGGATTTCTGAACTCATAAGCTGGTACTGACTCATCATATCTCTATCTCTTCTATGCTGACTCTGTCGTCAAAGATGTTTGGTTGTGTCGTCTATGTTCACCTCCATTAGAATCAAAGGAGTAAGTTGGACCCTTGTGCTCTCTAGTGTGTCTTTCTAGGTTTCTCTCCTCGTCAGAAAGGCTACCGATGCTATCATCATGTTACCTAACGTCTATATGTTTCTATGGATGTTACCATCATTGCGGACGATATGTTCTTCTTTGATACACCCGAACATGTCCCTCGGGAGGAGGCTAGTAGTGAAAGACATAACTGGCTAGATTTACAAGGGGAGTGGTATTGGATGGCTTGATACAATGGGAAGAACAAGCCAAACCTGTTGAACCAGCTGAACCTGCTACACCAGCTGAACATGTTGTTTTAACTGATGTTGTTGTTGTCATTGAATTGATTGCCCCCTGAAGCTTCTCTAATAGTACCCGATCAAGCTCTACTGGATATTCCTGAGGTAATTAATTCTATTCATACTGTTGATAATACTTATGTTCTACAACCTAGATATAACTGTGGGGTTCCACCTGATCGTTACTTACCAGAAGGTAAAGCAAGATATGCTATTGCCCATTATGTGTCTGATCACAGGCTATCTCTTGAGTGCAAAGCATTTGTGACCAGAATGGATAATATTAAAATTCCAACCCATGTTAAGGAGGCATTTAATTATCTAAATTGGGATGAAGCCATGAATATTAAAAGGGAGGCGCTGCAGAAAAATAATACATGGGACATTGTTGATCTACCAAAGAGAACAAAACCTATAGGATGCAGATGACTGTTTACAGTTAAATATAATATAGATGGTACTAAGGAGATGCACAAGACAAGATTAGTACCTAAAGGGTTCACTCATAAGTATGGAGTTGATTATCATGATACTTTTGCACCTATGGCTAAGATTAATACTGTAAGAGTTTTGTTGTCCTTAGCTGTAAACCTGGATTGGATCCTAAGGCAATTTGATGTAGAAAATGCATTCTTACATGGTGAACTAGAAGAAGAAGTGTACATGAGTCTTCCACCAGGGTATAACATTATTGGTGAAACTGGGAACGTGTGCAGATTAAAAAAGGCGTTGTATGGGTTAAAGTAGTCTTCTCGAGCATAGGTTGGCAAATTTACTGCAGCTATGAAGAAGTTTGGTTACCAACATGCCAATATTGATCATACTCTATTCATTAAACATAGGGTTGATCATACTAGATCTAAACATGGCTTATTTCTTTCACAAAGGAAGTATGTCATAAATCTACTAGTAGATACTGGAATGCTTGACTGTAAACCAGCTGATACACTTATTGTTGAGAATCATAAACTTGAGGTTTATGTGGATCAGATCCCAACTAACAAAGAAAGATACCAAAGGTTGGTTGGGAGATTGATCTATTTATCACTCACAAGCCGTGATATTGCCTATGCAGTAAGCTTTGCTAGTCAATTTATGCATTCACCTAGTGAGGATCATATGGCTGATGTGATACGTATTCTGAGTTACTTAAAGTCTGCTCCTAGTAGGATACACTGACGCAAATTATGCAGGGAATATTACATATAGACTTTTTACATCAGGTCACTTCACCTTTGTTGATAGTAACCTAGTTACATGGAGTAGCAAAAAGCAAAATGCTATGTCTCAGTCCTCTGCAAAGTTTAAGTGTAGAGAGATTGCCCAAGGGGTTTATGAAATACTGTGGTTGAGGTGGTTACTTGCTGAAATTGGGTTTAGAGTGGATGCTGCTATAAAGCTCCACTGTGATAGTCAGTTGATAAGTCCATAAATATACTCATTTATGTACTCTTTTTACTTGGGTTTTGTAGGAGAATTAGATTTAAAAAGGGCTTACTACTTTACTTTTCTGATTTTCAGCTTTTCTGCGCTCTTAGAAGGTTTTTAAGGAAAAATCAACTTTTTGGAGGAATTTTAGCGCAAGCCCAATTGGAGATGAAAGCTAACATCTTGAAGTTCAATCTGTGATTTTTCTAGAATTTTCTACCAAGCCAATTGGTACAGTATTATAAGTAAAGTTAGCCCAAGTGCAGACAAGACAGTTTCATACATGTTACGTGAATGTGAAGAAACGGAAGCCTTCCAGAATTTTCCAAGTTACGTGCTATATATGGTTGGAAAGATAAGACATTTATCTTTCTAAAATATATTTTTAATGATTTTTATACAAGGCCGAAGATCCCCAAATCGTGTGACAATTGGGCTGAGCTGTATTTCCCTGTGGAGTTAGGAATTGTGATTTTTACTTTCCTATTTGGATTATTTGTTTACCAAGACTTCTTGGACCACTCTCATTCAATTTTAGGGTTTATAACTTTGATATAAGTGATATAAAAGGCCAGCCAAGGCCCCGATACAGAGGATTCACGTCCAAAAGGGATCAACCGCGTAAGAGGAGAAAGCTGCCAACGAGTTCTTTCTTTTCCTTTCTTCTTTTAAGTTTCAGTTCTTATGTATTTATTTTTGAGTTCATCCAAGAGCATGAGTAACTAATTTCTTGTTAGTTAGGGTTTAATCTTGAAGCCCTAAACATGATTTCAATTCTATAAACAAGTTTGAATGGATTTTCAGGTTCTACAAGCGTGATGATTTCGCTTTCTCTATGTATTGGAATTAAATTGTTGTAGAACATAGGTCAATTGCCATATTGAATGTGTTGTTGTTTGCAACGAATAATTGGGTTAAGAACTAGTTATGAGAAATCGATTCTTGAATTCCTAATAACAAATGCCATGTTTTAGGGTTTTTGTGACACTCATATTCTCTTTGATCTTAATGGATTCTTGATTGTTAATTTGAGTAAATGCCATACTAGATTTCAATTAAGAATACACGTATTGATGTAAATGTCATACACTTTACATGCACTTAAGAGAGAATCATACAACTCGAGTCAAATGCCATGATCTTGTTGTGAGTGTCGTCATCATATGCTTGCTAGAAATTGATTATCTATTGTTGTTTATGGATTGATTGATTGGTTAGAGGTGGATAGTGAGTCCTAGCTATTGTTCTTGATTGATTATAAACCAATTTCTCTTAAACTCTAATTTAAATTTTGTTTTGTTTTGTTTTCCTTATTTTATTTTATTCACAAAATCAAATCAAAACCCCCCTTGGTGTTGGCGTGTGTGTGGAAGTCCTTGTGTTTTCGTTGCGTGACATTGATAAACATCTCTCTAGATTACAATCTCTGTGGGAATGACCCTTGCTTGCTTACTATACTATCATTTGATTTGTGCACTTGCAAGGTTTAAATATTATTGTTAAAAATTACCAACATCAGTCTGCATTTGAAAATGCTAGCAATTCGGTGCAACATGATTGAACTAAGCATGTAGAAGTTGATTGGCATTTCATTAAGGAGAAACTGGAGAAACGTTAACTTCTATAGCTTTTGTGCCTTTTCGAAGCAGCTTGCAGATATGTTGACTCATGTCGTGTCAAAGCACCGATTTGAAAGCTCACTTGACAAGTTGGGTATTACCGATATCTATGCACCAACTTGAAGGGGAGTGTTGGCGTGAGTCAAAGTCAAAGTTCCTATTAGGAATAGAAATTGTATTTTATTGTAATTATCTAATTTGAGTAGAATTATGAGATTTTGTATATATTTCCTATTTGTACCCACTATGTATGTAGTATATATATCCCTCATTGAGAGAAGAATAAACATATTAGTTAAAACCCTAATTACTTTTAAGTATACGTGGAAGTGTTATTGCGCGTGTGATAGTATTATTGGTCGAATATATCAAAATAGTGCTATCTTACTTTCATGAAAGTCTTTCTCCACTTGAGGGCTAGATTTTGAGGACTTGTGATCACCAAACTCGTTATATACGTCAAATTTAATCCCACTTTAAAATACCCATTCGACTCGTATAGAAAACCCAAATATTCAGAATGTAAAATAATATGTTCTTCTCTCTCTCTCTCTCTCTCTCTCTCTCTCTCTCTCTCTCTCTCTCTCTCTCTCTCTGAAGTTGAGTTTGCTGAAAGCAAAATCTTCATCTAAGTTTCCTTTCTAAAGTGAAGTCCAGAAGCTTATGCTCATGAATAACCCATCGGTGTAATCGACCATAGAATCCCCAAATTCACTATTGGGGTGGTGGAAACCCTCATCAAGTCCCACAAACCCTAAAAATCCATGACTAATATGCACCTTTGGCCTTTGGGTGCTTTACGAGGCGAAAAAAAAAGCAAACGTACAATACACGTATGTACATATTTTTCACATTAAATACACGTATTTTTTTTATAAAATTTTGAATCATACATACAAAATTCACATATTTTTCACACATTATTGAAATATATATATATATTAAAATGTTAAAATAAATTATATTACAATATTATATATAGTGGCCAAACTTTTCAGTTGTATCTTGCCAAACTTTTGCTGAATAAAACATGTACATATTTTATTCATACTTTTCCCGTTCCGTATTTTACTAACTAGGTTATCTCTAATATGCAAATATTTTATTAAAATAGAAACATCTATCAACCTTCTTCCAAATTAATGGTGACTGTATTGTTGGAAAAACTGACAGGTATTTGACCAAAAGAACCAACAATAGCATATATGGAATTCTTGAGAGTTGAGAAGGCATGTAACACCCCGACCCCAAATTTATCCCATGTTTAATTAATTTAAATGGAATTGAGAAATTACCCGTGGGATAGGGGTATTTTAGTCATTTTCTTACCCGAAAGGAATTTGGGAATTCGGTTGTACCGTTCGTAGAGCACGGTGAGATGAGTCCGTAGACACGTAGTGGGCTCGAATCGGAGTTGTAACGAGAGAGATATGGTCAGAAGAAGCTCAGTGGCATAATCGTAAATATTTGGAAATTGGATTTTTGGTTAAAAGACGGAAATGCCCCCGTCTGTCTCTCTCTCTCTCCGCGCGTCTCCCTCTCTCTCTCCTCGGTTTCGACGGTTTGGAACCGCCCGTTTTGGCCACGCCTCGTCCGCCACCAAAGTCGCGAGGCGGTACCAAAATAAGACGCCGTCCTCTTCCTACCCAGCCGGTCTCGCCGCCATTGCCGTGATTTCGCGGAAAGCGAGGAGAAAGCGCGGTTTTGTGAAACCGCGGCCGTTCTCGTCGTCAAGCCACCATTTTTGGCAATCAAGGTATAGAAATTCATCCCTTACGCATGATCTAGCTGATGGTTGGGTAGGAATTGATCAATTTGTAGCGTAGGTAACCCGATTTCTGGTGGGTTTTGGCGGATTGAAGGAGATTCCGGCCACTTCCGGTCAGTTTTTGGGGTATGTCCAAGAACAAAAGTGACTCCAAATTAGGTGTATTACCTAGGGTAGGAGTCTTGGCTCACGATTTGGAGGATTTCCGGCGATGCGATATCGCTTTAGACACCCACGCGCCGGCGCGTGTGGCGGCAGCGTGGGCCTTTAGGTGAGGGCATTTTTGTCCCATTGTGATCCTCTCGATGTCACGGCGCGTAGGTGTGCTCGGATCTCATTTTGGATACCGTTAGAGTTCCGAACGGATATCGCATATCGCGTATTTTCCGGGTTCGCTAGGTTTGGACCGTTGGATGGTCCTGAAATTATTATATGTTGATCTAGGTATTACCAGGATCGTGTAGGATTCGACGGATCGTAAAATGGAGTCCCGGATACTCCGAAAATGCCAACCCTAGGGTTAGGGTTTTAGCGACCGTCCGATCGTGCGATCGTGAGCGATCCGACCGTCCGATCTGGACCAAACTTGCAGGACGTGTGTCCTAGAGCCTGTAGAACCTATAGGAACTTTCGGATCGGAATTTGGAGGTCGTGGGCCTCGGGCCTGTTTGACCAAGTTTGGGTAGTTTGACCCTGGGTGGACCGCTAGACTTTCTTTGTAGTTCTACCATCCCAGGAGGGCTAGAATGACCTTAGTGACAGGTCTCGAGCGTTGTTGAGTGAAACGGAGACCGTGAGCTTAAGATTTTAATTAGTGAAATTAAATGGGGGAGTTTACGGTATGCTTTATTTGTGGAGGTTTATATAAGTTTAGAATTTATATGTTATATAATTAATTGTGTGGATGTTTAAAAGTAAATAAAGCGATCGAATGTTAGCTTACGAGTGCTATACGCACTACCCCACGTACCCCATATTGTGATCATGTTGAGGCTGGTGAGAATGTAGCGAGGCCCGGTGGTGAGTCGCACGCGCGTCTTTGGATTAGCGGCGTGTTGACCATACGTGGCAGGTGCGTCCGGCGTATGAGGAGATATGGTTGTGTGAGGCTGGTGAGAATGTAGCGAGGCCCGGTGGTGAGTCGCCGCAGCGTCTTTGGATTAGCAGCGTGTTAGCAGACCCCACGTGGCGGGTGCGTCCGACATATGAGGAGATATGGTTGTGTGAGTGGTGAGAATGTAGCTAGGCCTGGTGGAGGTCGCCGCAGCGTCTTTGGATTAGCCGGCGTGTTAAGACCCATCGTGGCGGGTGCGTCCCGACGTATGAGGGGAGATATGGTTGTGTGAGGGCTGGTGAGAATGTAGCCAGGCCCGGCAGGTGGTCGCACGCGTCTTTGGATTAGCCGGCGTGTTGATGCACCATCACGTGGCCGGGTGCGTCCGGCGTATGAGGAGATATGGTTGTGTGAGGGCTGGTGAGAATGTAGCTAGGCCCGGTGGAGGTCGACGCGCGTCTTTGGATTAGCCGGCGTGTTGCGGACCCACACGTGGCGGTGCGTCCGGCGTATGAGGAGATATGGTTGTGTGAGGGTGGTGAGAATGTAGCGAGGCCCGGTGGTAGGTCGCACGCAGCGTCTTTGGATTAGCGGCGTGTTGGCGGACCATCGTGGCGGGTGCGTCCCGGCGTATGAGGGGAGATATGGTTGTGTGAGGCTGGTGAGAATGTAGCCAGACCGGTGGTGAGGTCGCCGCGCGTCTTTGGATTAGCGGCGTGTTGATGCGGACCCATACGAGGCGGGTCGTCCGTCGTATGAAGGGTGATACTTGTGATTGTGGTGATGGGTTGTGATGGATAAATATTTGAATGTATGTATTTGTGTGGTGGTAATGGTCTGTTTGATACTAGTAGCCAGGATAGATATGAAAGAGCTACGTGTGGCTTGATCCCTTAGTAGGGTGCGTAGGCACCTGAAGTTACTAGGTGCAGCCACATATTAGACCCCACTTAGGTGGTCTTATTGGGATTGGTTTGGACCTCTTTGTTGGTTCCAAAACTTGGTTGAATTGAGGCTTGTCCTGGGGACTAAGTGAGTGAAGGTGCGCGTGAGTAGATTTTGAAGTTGTTATATGCATGTTTGATGCATTAAGTTATTTTAAGAACTTTGTGGGCAGTTCTGCTAGAAGCATTTGAAGGCCGGAGGCCATTTATGTAAATTGCATGAGATTTTATTGTGCATGCTGCCGGTTGGGTTATAAAATGCGTTTTATGCAGGTGGAAATTTTGGGGAAATGTTCAATTTATAGGGAGACTCTGCGAAATTTGGCAGAAGTCTCGTGCCCTTAGTCCTCTACAGTAAATGAGGACATAGATTTAAGGAGTGAACCGGCTTGGGTGTGATGCCGGGGTCTCCGCAGGGTTAAATCTCGGGTTACTGGGAAATTCGGGACGGGTCCATCAAGGCAAGTTCGTTGGACGGTGGAAGTGATGTGGCTTCATTGGCCTACATCATACGAATTACTGAAGACATTGTTGGTCGATCAACCTGGAGCTTCATAGCGAGATTCTGGTTTAATTAGGAGATTTATTTCCTAGTCTATTAGGATTTTATTTCTTTCCTTTTGTACAAATATTGTGTAATTAGGATTTTATCTTGTTTCTTTGTATAACCCTACTAGGATTTATAGCTTTGTATTATAAATACCTCCTTTTGGAGAATGAAATACAATCTAAAAATATTCTACCCATTAGAGCCTACTTTTCTGGTGACGTTGTGTGTTGTGCCCACTCGTGTTCTACTGTGTGCCCTAATTTCTTCTTAGGGTTCTCTTGTGCCTGTGCCTATGTCGTGTGTGCCTTATTGGGTTTATGTGTTTGTGGTGTCGTGTGTTCTATTTGCTCTGTTTTGTGTTTCCGCTGCTATCATGGGTAATGATACCAAAGTTGTGGTGCATTCTAGTACTTTTGGAATGAAGGAGGATCGTCTTTCTGTGACATATTACTCCTAATAAATTGGATGGCTCCAATTATGCCTCTTCGTCTCATGGTGCATTCCTTACGATTAATGGTCGTCATATGGCAAGCTTCATCAATGGGAAGAAGAATGCTCCGTCCAAACTCTCAAATGCCTATGCCGAATGGGAAGAAGATAATTGCTTGGTGCCGTCATGGCTTCCAAATTCCATGACTAAACCAGTTCGTACCTTGTTTGAACATGGTGCTACTGCTTTTGATATATGGAAGGCCACTCGGAAAACCTATACTATGACTCATAATACTTATCGGTTGTTTCAACTCTAGCGGTAGTCCATACTTACATGTTAGAATGGTGAATCTGTGAAAGTGTTCTATGGAAAACTCCATGCCATCTGGCAAGAGATTGATTGTCTGCATCTGAATGACTTAGTTGTTCTGCTGATGTGGTTCGCCGTCAGAAAGAATTTGAAACCGATCGAGTTTATGATTTTCTTGAAGGGCTTGATCCGCCATTTGATGGAGTCCGTAGCCGAATCCTTGCTCTTAGTCATGTCCCGCTTCCTCTGGAAGCCTACGCCATTGTCATGGAGGAAGACACTAGCCAATCTGCTATGCTCGAAGGAGGTGTGGCAGCTCTAAATGTGCATTATGCCTCTAAGCCACTGATCACTTGTCAGGAAACAATCGGTTGCCGATCTTCTCAGAAGTCCTCTGCTCCTTATGGTTCTCATCCTTCTGGTTATACTCATGCCAAACCTAGTTCTCTTGAAGGACCTCGTAAGTGTCTTCATTGCAGTGGTGATCATAACTCTGAGAAGTGTTCTAAGGAGCATGGTTACAAAGCTCATATGTATGGCCCCAAGGTTGCTTGCACTATGACCCAAGATGAGACAAATTCTCATGCCCCATCTGCCAATTTCTGCGCTTCTGACACTATCACAGGTATTGGTTCTAATACTTGGATAATTGACACTAGTAGTTCTGATCATATGATTTGCAATACTAACATGTTTAATGAGTTGTCTTGTAACCCTCATGATTCCTATATCACTAGTATTGATGGTTTACCTTCCCTCGTTACCAGTGATGGTACCATCAAACTCACCCCTTCCTTACCTTTGTCTCATGCGCTTTTGGTTCCTAATATTCATTGCAACTTGTTACATGTTGGTCGTTTACTTGATACACTAAATGCGTTTGCTACTTTCTATTCTACCCATTGTTCTTTTCAAGATCTCATAACTCATGAGACGATTGGGCATGGTAAACGGACAGGGGGTTTGTATTACTTGACTTACCGATTGGATATAGGCTTTTCACTCTATAATTTACCGGTAAAATATATGCTTTTCACACTATAATTTACCAAGGAGATATAGGCCTTTCACTCTATAACTTACCAGTAAAATATAGGTTTTCCACTCTTTAACTTACTGGTACCTTTGGCCTTTGGGTGCTTTACGAGGCAAATTTGTATATGTCGTGTTCTTTAGTAAGGATGCTATCAATAACTCAATTCAAGCAAAATCTTTTTTTCTCTCCAACTCATTGCCAATAATTTCACTTTGTCGTTCAGAGGGGTGAAAAGCCGAGAGAGTCAAAGAGAAAAATACGACGAGGGAGAGAGTAATTATTTGTAAAAATATGGTCCTCAGGAGAGCAGTATTGTTGTCTCTAATATGCAAATATTTTATTAAAATAGGAACATCTATCGACCTTCTACCAAACTAATGGTGACTGTATTGTTGGAAAAACTTGCAGGTGTTTGACCAGAAGAACTAACAGCAGCAGGTATGGAATTCTTGTGAGTTGAAAAGGCAGGTTCCTTGGACGGTGGAAGTGATGTGGCTTCATTGGCCTGCAGCATACGAATTACAGAAGACATTGTTGGTCGATCAGCTGGAGCTTCTTGAACACACAAAAACCCTACATGGATACACTTCAAAGCTTCATCAGGGGGGCATGTTTCCCTTACTGATGCATCAATCACCTCCATTCCTCTACCTTCTTTCCACAATTCCCATGCCTAATTAAGATTTAAAATAATTAAACTTCAATTTTACGGTTAATCACAAATTTACAAGGCACACAAACAGAAAGGAACATATATAGTTTAAAATTATTTATACTTACCCATCCAGCAAGAGTTGGTGAATGTTCAAAGCGATAAAAAGCAGCATTCCTCTTTCCACTTACAATTTCCAACAACAACACTCCAAAACTAAACACATCTAGTTTCTCAGAGAAATGGCCATATCTTGCATACTCTGGTGACATGTATCCACTACATGAGTTGATGGTAGAGAGGTAAGCAATAGTAACGATTGCATAAGGTTTAGCAAATGAATGAAAACATGCCCTGCATATAAATACTTACTATGTGCCAACAACCCTATTGGTATTTGCTTCAGTCTGATTTATTTCGAAAATCTTAGCCATTCCGAAGTCTGAAATTTTGGGGTTCATTGCTCCATCCAACAGCACATTACTTGCTTTCAAGTCCCTGTGAATGATTTTCAATCTAGAGTACTTGTGGATATAAAGTAGTCCCTGCGCAATACCTTCTATAATTCGAAATCGTCTTCCCCAATCTAATTCTGTATTGTTAGATGGAGCTGATAGGACAAACCATGAAGAAAAAATGAGCTAATTAAGTGTTTTTCCTTTTTCTTTTTTTAGATGAAATGCTGGACGGATGGAAAAAGATCTTGCATCACATGACTTTTGACGTCCGAGAAATCAACAATGTCAAACAATCAAATCTTAGAAGGAATGAGGACATACCAAACAAAAGTTTGTCCAAACTTCGATTGGGCATGAACTCATAGATCAAGATGAGTTCGTCCTCCTCAATACAGCAACCCAAGAGCCTAACAAGATTGGTATGCTGTAGCTTGGCTATAAGCTTTAACTCGTTCATAAACTCCTGATGTCCTTGAGCTGACTTCTTTGACAGCCTTTTTATGGCTACTTCTTGATTTTCAAGCAACACCCCCTGTAGTGGAAGAAAAATTCCACACGAAGTGAACCACCATTTTACCAATTCTACTTAATTAGGAAAAAGGTTATTAGGAGAACAAGAAAAGAAATTATAATATTTATGAAAGAACAACATTAATTAGCATTACAAAGTGGTGAAGTGTCACCTTATAAACAGGGCCAAATCCTCCCTCTCCCAGTTTATTCGCTACACTGAAGTTGTTTGTTGCAGCTAAAACTCTCTTTAAACTGAAGAGTGGTAGTTCTGCATCATTCTTCGCAGCTTCAGCTCTGGCTTTACTTATAGTCTCACTCATACTGCCTTCCGTGCTCCCTGTTTCATTCTTATTACTAGAGCATCGGTTGTTTGGAAAACTAGAATATATGTGTTTCTTCTATTCATCCCAAGTATTTCTTCCACAAGAAATAGCCAAGAACTAATGTAATCAATACCCCTGTTGCTGACGCTATTCCAATTACAGGGGACTTTTTCAATACATTATGGGAATGACTCTTAAGACCTGCCAAGAAAAGAAAAGGAATGACCAATAAAATAATTGCTGTAAGCGTCATTTCTGGACAACTACTGTCTGCTACGGATTCTAATTGACAAATCCATGCACAAAAAACCAAAAGAAAACACAAAATTTACCTAGTTGGGAGCCATGAACACGAATATAAACATCATGCCCATAATTTTGTACACTCGGAGAATCAACAGGTTGATTATATAGAATATCCATCAAGTCACCAAACCATGTCAGACATTTCCTAATGCTTCCTGCTGTCACATTTGGATAAGCATAAGCTGTGCAAGAGCAGTTCTGGAAGCATTTAGATTCACATGCACTCATACTCATATTTTCTAACAGAACAGCATGATCTGGCAGTTTCAACTTAGAAAATTTTGAAAACCCATCTTCTTTACACATCAATGCTTTCTCTCGAACAATTCCCCTTGTCCCATTGTTCTTGGAATTTTGGCCGAAAACCTGTCAAACACTTGCATGGTGATGAGAGGGTTTCATTTTTATCATTGCAGGCACCATATGGACCAACGATTATAGAAATCACATGTATCAACAGGCTTCTTCCACCATGAAAACCATTTTTTACTGAGATCTAGCCACAGAAGCAGCTCAATCTGCCCATTTGGATTCAATATTACCCTCAGTTTGACTGAATTATCTGAGACACCATAAGTAACGTAAACCTCTTCAGTATCCGAGTTGTAAGTAAGGAAGTAAGCAGTTCCATTTAACGATGGAGCATGATCACCATCAACACCAAAGTCTGTGTTCGTCTCCTTGCCAACGTAGCATTTTCCTTCCAGATAACAAGCTGGCCAGGCACTTAAGGATCAATTCCTGAGGTAAACTTTCCGGGTTGTGGATCATCAAGTGCTGCCCAGGATGTAAGGGCCCTTCGTTTGCCCGTCCTTTTATTAAAGCTAAGCTTCATGTTAGCCAAAAATGTGTCAGAGGGATTATCGAAGCTCTGCCACAGAGTATCTTCTCCAAATCTAAGTTGAAGATCTCCATTATCTACTTGTACACCAGTTCTCCCATTCTTTGCTGAAGCAGGTACTGATGTATTAGAAGACCAGATAACTTTTCTAGTCCCATCCACAGTGTCCAACACCACTAGATTCCCATCACCGCCGAGTGTAAACACACCCGGAGAATCAAGTGGGGATTCTCTGTTTGCTACCCATATTATTGGTGTCTTTGGGATTTTGTTGTACCATATACCAAGGAAGTATTTGGTAGAATTATCAGGACTGAAGAAGCCTAATGCAAAGGTCCCAAGGGAAGAAATCAAGGTCTGGTTTCCAATGATGGATTTTCCTGGTCCTAAATTGTCTTGGCTGATACAAATTGGCAAGACAAGAGATAGAAGTAGCAAAGCAAGACGAAGATTGAGCCACTCCATTCAGCAACGGAGAG
Organism: Prunus mume; assembly: GCF_029339155.1. Lineage (NCBI taxonomy): Eukaryota > Viridiplantae > Streptophyta > Magnoliopsida > Rosales > Rosaceae > Prunus > Prunus mume. The sequence continues at coordinate 27,332,801 of NC_142701.1, forward strand.
ACAAAGAAAGAAGAAGAAAAAATTTGTTCTTGCCTCAAAACTAAAAAAGAATAACTATAATCTGTGCTTACTAAAACTAATGAAAGTTAACACCATAATTGCGTTTCTTCCATTCAAAATAGGCACCATGTTTCTCCAAAGCACCTGAATTGCATCAATTATTATGCTGAAATTAATGTATCATATTTACTAGAAATTTGTTGGGACAACAGGAGCTGAGATGATTACCATTATCTCCAGATCTACTATTTCCCAAGCCACTCAGGTCCCGAGTATGAGTGAGACCACCCGTTGTGCTTTATCACCGTGCTAATCCGAGATTCAGAAATAATAACACCACAAAGCCAACCACAATTGAACAACTTAAAATAAACAAGGAACAAAGATAGTACCCAAAAGATTAGTGAGGTTCGGCAAAATCATGCCTATGTCTCCGAATAGAGTACTTCACTATAAGAATAATAACAATACAAGATACATTGGAATTAAATCAACATAAGCCAAACTCCAAACCCCTATACGCTGACTCACAGTATTTCCTAAGACCTCATCTCTCACAAGAGTTCTGTACTCTCTTGCTTTCCTCTGGGTCTTTCTCTCAAGTCAAGCCCGTCTTTCACTTTTGCATGCACACCCACCTCAAATCGACCAGCTGCTGCTAAATATTATTGGCTGCTTATTCAACCTTCGTACACCTATGTCGGTAGCAACAAAATAAAGACCAAAATGTCTTCAACTTCAACCACTCATTTAGTGCTACGTCACTTTTCCTAAAAGCCAATTTGTCAAAATTACAGCAGAACGCACACATCAAAATTATATCAGTAAACCACAATACAAAAATTCAGTAGAAACATATGTTTAGGTAAAACTGATTCAATTCTATTCATCTCCATAATGAACTATTTATATGTTTACATAGGGTTTTAGGAAACAAAATAAACTAGGAAACAAAGTCCTAATTGTACAAGAATTAGTCAACTACACTAATTAGGAAATCACTTTCCTGAACCCACGCACACGCCAACCTCCCCCTCAAGTTGGGCATAAATGTCACCAAGGTCCAACTTGCTCAGCGTCTGAAATACTGGCTTGAAACTACTTTCGTCAAGATATCTGCCAACTGATCTTATGACTTTACAAATGGGAGCTGAAGCGTCTTGTCTTCTAATCTTTCTTTGATGAAATGCCTATCCACTTCAACATGTTTCGTTCGATCATGTTGAACTGGATTATGAGCAATATTAATGGCTGCAATATTATCGCAATATAATTTCATGGGTTTTTTAGGCTTAAAACCTAACTCCGTTAGAACATGCTTAATTCATAACAACTCACAAACACCATGTGCCATACCTCTATATTCTGCCTCCGCACTTGATCTTGCAACAACATTTTGTTTCTTACTACGCCAAGTAACAAGGTTACCTCCTACAAAAGTAAAGTAACCTGAAGTGGATCGTCTGTCTGTTTGGGACCCAGCCCAATCCACATCTGTATACCCAATTACATCCAGATGTCCTTGCTTTGAATTCATTAACCCTTTACTAGGAGTTGATTTCAAATATCTCAAGATGCGATTCACTGCATCTCTATGAACTTTACTTGGAGAGTGCATAAATTGGCTTACAACACTCACAGCATATGCAATGTCCGGTCTCGTATGTGACAAATAAAATAACCTCCCAACTAGGCGCTGGTATTGCTCCTTGTTAGTTGGTTTATGATCAGTACACTCACCAAGCTTGTGATTTTCCTCCATAGGCGTATTAACTGGTTTACACCCTAGCCTCACTGTTTCAGTTAATAAATCCATAACATATTTTCGTCAAGACAAGAAGATACCTTGCTGTGATCTAGATACTTCTATCCCAAGAAAATACTTAAGTGTACCAAGATCTTTCATCTCAAACTCCTTATATAAGTACTCTTGGAATGCTTTTCTTTCGTCAGGATCATCACCTGTTACGATCATATCATCAACATATACTATCAAAGCTGTAATTTTATTTTCCTTATGCTTCAAGAACAAAGTATGATACTTTGTTTATATCCGAATGCCCTCATAGACTTTGTCAACCGCCCAAACCATGCTCTAGGTGACTACTTCAAACCATACAAAGACTTCTTTAATTTGCACACGTAGTGTTTCGATTCGGAACTCAAGTTTTGACATTGAATTGGTGTAATGGCTAATCCAAGTTTGCAACAAGTGATATCAAGATTCGATGCAGTATTGATTTTGCTCTTTGGAGCAAGCGTCTCCTGATAATCCACTCCATATCTCTGAGTATATCTTTTTGCCACAAATCGAGCTTTGTACCATTCGATTGATCCATCTGCCTTCAACTTAATGGTATAAATCCATCTACAACCCACAATTTGTTTGCCACTTGGGAGAGGAACAAGTTCCCATGTGGGATTCTTTTGAAAGAGCTTGCATCTCATCATTCGCCGCTTGTTTCCAGTTCGGATCCATCAAAGCCTCTTCTATACTGCTTGGTGTAGACAAAGAATCTAGTTGCTTGATCAACATGGCATGTGGTGCAGACAATCTATGAGTGGAAACATGGTTGCTAATCGGGTACTTCACTTCAGCTTTGGGATCCGCTTCATATTGAATCTTCGAGATACCACGATTCTTACGAACATGTAATTGGTATGGTTGTAGATGTATCTCATTAGATGGATTGTCTGAAAACAAATCAGTTAAATATAAATCTTCATGTAATGTTCTGGGATGTTACAGGTTGTAGGTTCAAAAACACCCATGAGAGATAATTGGTTAAATGGTACAGAAACTTGAAGCAGGCATCAATACATCATTCTTCTCCCTTGATCGGGTGGTGGGTTGTGGGTGAGAGACCAACGTGACCGGTCATCAAGACTTTCGTGCATAGTTTTCTGGGTGGTATTTAACAGTCGGTTAGTGCATCTTGAGCTGTTGGATGACATAACGAATCCTTCCGGTTGAACTGATCATCAGCATTATCTAGACTACTTTGTGCAGAACTCCCCCAGAAAAATACATTTCTTCTTCTTGAAAAACCACATCCATAGTGATGTAGAGCTTCTGAGTAGGTGGCTGATAGCAGCAGTACCCTTTTTGATGTTGGGCATAGCTAATAAACACGCACTTGAGTGCTCGAGGCTCCAACTTGTTGCGCTGATGTGTATAAAGGTGAATGAAAGTTACACATCCAAAGACTCGTGGCTCCAAATAGGGAGTGGAATGAAGAGCAAAAAACTGACGAAGGGCTTGTAATGGTGTTTGGAAGTTCAAGACACTGTAGGGAACCCGATTAATAAGATACGCAGCTGTGAGAACCACTGCTTCTCCCCAAAAAGAACGAGGCATTTGAGCATCAAACAATGAAGCTCGAACCACTTCTAACAAATGACGATTTTTGCGTTCTGCTACCCCATTTTGCTGAGGGGTATATGAACATGTTCGCTGATGTTCAATTCCATGAGCTTCTAAAAACTGACAAAGATCATGATCCACAAATTCACCCCCATTATCAGAACGAAGGATCTTAATTTTTGCATGAAACTGAGTGTCTACCATCTTATAAAACTGTTGAAATGTGGTACACACCTCCCCCTTGGTTTTGAAGAGAGAAATCCAAGTCATACGTGTGCAATCATCAATAAGGTAACAAACCAACGAGCACAGAAGGAGTAGAAATGGAGCAGAACCCCAAACATCAGAATGAACAATTGCAAACGGCACCGTACTTTTATTCATATTCAAAAGGAAGGAAACTCTATGGCCTTTTGCCAATTCACAAACATCACACTTAAAATTAAAATCTGAAAGTTTACTAAACCATGAAGGAAACAACTTTTTAAGGTATCCAAAGGAGGCATGACCTACAAAGCCTAGTAGGTGTGGGGTTTTATCACTAAAGGCCTCGGTTTTATTAGTAGTAGAACCATTCATTATATTTTGTATTTTATTTAGTCAAGTTTCTAATGTGGGACTCATATTCTTCAACACGCCCCCTCACGTGGGACCACCACATAGTGGGCCACACGATAGGAGCCAAGTCCACATCGGAGTCAATCATTCAAGCCCAACACGTCAGCACCATGTATTAGGTAAAGGGTAGGGGTAAACATTCAAGCCCAACATGTGAACACCACATATTGGGTAAGGGTAGATGCCCAATTGAGGCCCAGTCAATCAACCTGCTCTGATACCAAGTAGAAATATATGTTTAGGTAAAACTGATTCAATTCTATTCATCTCCATAATGAACTATTTATATGTTTACATAGGGTTTTACAGGTTTAACAAGGAAACAAAATAAACTAGGAAACAAAGTCCTAATTGTACAAGAATTCGTCAACTACACTAATTAGGAAATCACTTTCCTGAACCCACGCACACGCCAACAAATTCATGGCAAAAAGAGTACTATTGTTTTCACCTACCTGTATTATTTTTCCACACACCTTATTTTTAAATTTTTAAAAACAAATTTACCCATTTGTAAAATAACTTCTAAGGACAAATTTACACTTTTCTCCTTATTTGTCTTGTTTCTCTGAGCATAGAAGCTCAAGAGGAAAAAAAATCCAGGTTGACTCTTCTTTGCCGTATCACTCACTCAAGTCAAAGCATAATTCCTCTCATCTTACTTTTCTATGTTTCTTTTCATTTACTGTCTTGTGAACCATTTGAAAAATTTTGTACGTGGGTTTTTCTTATTTATCCAAAATAAAAAAAATAAAACTAAAATTTGTAGGTGGGTTTTTATAAATACAAATTTATAAATAAACCCAATCCTAGACATGTGTTTATAAAAAAAAACCCAAGCACTATTTAAACATAGAAACACACCAAAAATCAACAATTGTATATTTTTTGGGTGTGTTTATAAATGGGTTTTGAGTGTGTGTAATGATGGGTTTTGGGTGTGTTTATAAACTGTTTTGGGTGTTGGGTTTTTTTATAATTTCAGCCCCCATTTTGGGTGTTTTAGTGAAACTCCCTTTTATTTTTGTATTTTTTAATTTTTTGGATGCTTGTGGTTCAATTTTATTAAGATTTTTGGTCTGTTTGCTTGAATTTTTTTTTTTCTTGGGGTTAAGGCTACAGGGAAATTTAATATTTGTGGTTTTAGTATTATAGGAATCTGAGCTTCGAACTTTTGCTGGTTTCTGAAGCTAATTGGAACAAAATTGGGGTTGTTTTGAGCTTGGTTTTGGGATGCGAATGCGATGCACCTGTCAACTCTCTTCATAAATTCCAAAATAGAATTGTATATTATACTCAAGTCTGTCTTTCTTGTCGCATATGTTAAAATTCAAAGTTGCAATTGTGAATGACAGTAAAAATCAACATTCTTCTTCCCACTTACAATCTCCAACAACAACACACCAAAGCTAAAAATATCCAATTTCTCATAAAAATGGTCATAGAGTGCATATTCGGGTGACATGTAGCTGCTGCACAAACGATAGAGAAGTGAGCAACAGTAAAGATTGCATAAGGTTTACGTGAATGAGAAACCTTTGCTCTGTATACTTACTGTGGGAGCAAATTTCCCCACGAGAATATTCGATTGGAAAGATTCCCCTCTCTTCTTCGTCGCCTCTTTCTTCCTGCAAAATAGAACAAATAAGAGGACCACACCCGGGAGGTGTTGGCCAAAAGCCCTCCGATGCCTAAATTAGTTCAATTGAATCGTATAACAAACAATAGCTAATAGGGTACGGAGATATGTTTATGGTGTAAAATGGGCGACCGAAGCCTTATGTAAAAGAGAGAGAGAGAAAGAGAGAGAGAGAGAGAGAGAGAGAGGAGGTGGCTAGGGTTTGTGAGAGGAATTTTCTGCAGAGTTTCAGTAGAGATTTCAGACGTACCTCAACCTTTGTGTGTGGCCATCCTTTTATAGTGGTTTCAGAGGAAAGAGATTATTCCTCCCCAATTTGGAATTGATTTGATTAATTATAGGGATTTGATTTATTAGGGTAAATCAAATCCCTTATTGTGGTAGGTAACAAACCAGTTCCTAATTTAATTAGGTAACTCCTCATTTAATTGGGAATTGTGGTATGAATCAAATTAATTCTCAACCTAATTAGGTAACATTCCATTTAATTGGGTAATCCCCAATTAAATTGAGTAACTCCCAATTAGGTTGAATAATTTTCAATTAGGTCAAATAATCCCCAAATGGAAGGAATTATTTGACGTAGGGTTCGATTTAATTCGGTTCCTAAATGCCCCACTTCATATGCGTGGTGACATGTAAGAGATGTGAATTATCTGTTACTGTCTAACTGTAACTTAGCTTTCTTCAAGAAGTTGGACTCCTTTTGCAGATTGGATTCCCAATTGGAGTGAGCTTTTGACTGTTCTTGGAGTTGGGTTCCTAGTAGGAATGGGCTTGCGATTCCTTCTTGACCTAGGATGCCCAACCTGTGTAAATGCAAGGCTTCTCTCCACTCTTCTTCACATCGCAAACTTAACTTCTCTACTTTCTAGCTTGAGGGAGATCTTGGAGAATTTGTACTGCTTGTCGAAGAGAGGAGTTGACGTGCATCCCAAGGTAAGTCGAGCACGTATATTTCTTTTTCTTCGTCTTTTCTTCTTTTTTGCGGTGAAGGCCACTTGGTGGATCAGGCTGGTTGTCGCGTGACTAGTGGCTGAAGGTTGGAGCGGTGGTGGTCGGTTGGTGGTGTTGAGCAAGTATCGAGAGGAAGTTGGTGGTCCTGCCCCCGCCTGGATGTTGAGAGATGGAAGCATAATGGTCCATACATGGATGATCTGCTGGCCGGGCGGAGGAGTGTTCGCTAGACTCCTTCAAAAGGAAGGCTAATGTCAAGTATTCAAGAAATGAAGCTGCAACTTCTTTTGGCGAAGATCGTCCCGTTGAGGAAGAAGCCAAGGATCCCTTCTGGCAGAAGACTCAAGTAAAGCTGTTCCATCGTCATCTGCCGAGGTCAAACATCTCGTTGGTGTAGATAGCAAGAAGGTTGGTGGTATGCAGCGGTGTTGAGGTGTTACTCGCTCCCTCTGGAGCGCTCGTGCGATCTCGTTTTGCCGAGCATCAAAGAGATGCAAATATTCATCTTCGAAGTTGGAGTTGTTTGCATCGGTCAAAGGATGAAGATCGGGCGGGAAGTTTGCTCATGATCCAATTGTTGAGTCACTTGCAGTCAAGTGTGGAGTTGATTCAGCATCATTGACTTCATTCAAGGTGAGGATGGCGGCAACTAAGGAGGCGAGTCATCTCCCGAGGCGAAGGGCTCTTACGCAGCGTGCACGTGTGATCCTAAGGTGGATAAGTCGACCTGCGGATGCAATTTTGTTTGATCTACTCAAGATGAACTTTCTGTCAAGTCCATCTGCTTGCTTCAAGCTAGTTGATCATATCCATCAGGCTGGTGATCTTGAGATAGTCTCAAGTCTTTCCTTGGAAAAATAAAGGGAAGCAACATTTCATCTGCTTCAAAAATGAGTAGTTCTTGCTGTTGAAACTATCTGAAACTCGTCTGTTGTTGCCCCATATTCTGCTGCTGACTTGGTTAGTCGAAGAGATGCCTACTTCCGTCTTGAGTGCGAGAATGCATGAATGCATATAAGCTGGGCTACTTGGACTGCTCAAATGGAAATAATCTCTTCTATGCCATTGGAGATGGAGAGATCGAGATGCTCTGTTCTGACTTCTTCATATGTAGAGTGAGCAGGTTAATGCTGTGAACATGGAAGGAGCTGAAGAGCAAGCGGTCGAAAAGGCGGTAGTTGAAGAAGATGAAGTAGAGGAGGATGCAACAAATGAGATGAGGTAGTGCGGATATCGCGGATTAGGTAGGTGGAGCTGCTTGAGAACACGGTGATCGATGTGTAAGCCAGAGGTTGTAGATCGGATCTCTTGCTAGCGTCTGAGTAAATGAAGACACTTTTATTTCTTTTCAGCTTGTATGTGCTTTCTTGTGTAGAATAATTAGTCTTATCTGACCGTCTTCTCTTTGTTGTACTTGGCGGTTAGTCAGCTTGACATTATGGAAATTTCAGTTATTTTTTCAACTTCAATTTGGCTATTGACTTGTAAACTGCTTGAGTAACCCAGCCTGTGTTTTGATTGCACATCTCCCTTTGGAGATTTATAAGTGCCTAAGGTCCCCCTTGAGGACTTCAGACGTGCTTTGCATATCCTGTAGGATGGTTCCCCTTAGGAAGTTGGCGAGTGCAGGGTCCCCTTTGAAGGACTCAGTGTTCTGCACATCACTGTAGGATGCCTTGGTCGTCACCTGCGTCTCCTAAAGGAGGCCTTATAGGGCAACAACATGACTATCCTGCCTCCCTTAGAAAACGGATAGCAACTTGGATACCTCCCTTAGGAAGCATGGAGACCTCCCTCAGGAAATTCATGGCGCACTCTACGTCTCCCTAAGAACACTTCTTTACGAGCTGAGTCTCCCGTAGGATGCTTTTGGTCTACACTTCTTCACGTGAATTTTGCAGAGAACCTCAAGTGTTTTAGGGTACTTTATGCAGGTAAGATGAGGGCTGGATTATGATCTGCGGATGAGCTTGTTGTCGTGCATGTAGTATATTACAGCCTTTTGCTGGACTTTTCTAGCTTCAGACTTGTCCGTTGGCAGGTTTCCATTCATCAAGTAGTCGATGATGGGGTCTTGCCAACTAGGGTCCTCGTCAATCTGCATTGTGTCAATCGCCTCTACTTCTTCAATGCTTGGTCGGTCAAGGTGTTTTGAGGATGGAGCGTCTGAATTGTGTATCCAGGGATGACCCTAGGCTCGCTAGTGCGTCTGCATCGCGTTCTCGCTGGGGTACTGTTTGGGCTAAATTAGGCCCAACACTAAAGAGCCCAGAGTAAAAAAGGCCACAAGGTCCAGAATCTAACAAAATAGGAATCGAAGGCCCAGAATCCATAAGGACCCAAGTCCGAAATCTATCAAAAACATAACAAAACTTGGGCCTCGGGAAAACAGAAAAGAGAAATCAGCCCAGGGCTCAAAACTGGGCTTGGCACAATTAAAAGGGACAGACCCACGTGACTAAATCTAAACCAAAAACTTTGAATTGTCAACAAATTCAACTGGGGTTGACAAAAGCAAACAGCTAGGAGGAGACATCTCTTAAGCTCTACCATCAGAAGATCAAAATCCCTTTTTAATATTTAGGGATATTGATTTCACTCCAGAAAAGGGACCATCTTTCAAGAGATAAGCAAACTTCAATCTCATAAAAAGATAAGCGAGAAGCGAGGGAGCTGTTCAAAATGAAATCAAACTAACCATCAAGGTTTCGATTCTCAGAAAGGGGCAGTTGGAATTTAAGAAGGATTAGGTTCTCTTTCAAGAAAAACAGGGAAGTGATTGCCTTTGAACTGACTATTGAGAGCTTATTTGCCAGAATTGATAAAACCCTGTTTGTGCCTAATAAAACACGGTCATGAACTGATTGAAGGGACTTCCCTTCGGCCCTGGCGCTTGTCATTTCGTCAAGCATTTCGCCCTCCTAAGAGCAAAAGAAAAGCTGCAAAGGTAGAATCCCCTCGGCCTCGCGACCACAGTTTTGAAGGCCAAGGTGAAGGCCGCAAAGATATGGTCTGAAAAGTTGTGATTGAATCACCACGTGACCTCAGGGCCCCACGCTCCATTTAATGAAGTAATGCCTCTGACAGCGGCAAAACCCACTAGTCACAAGCATTTCAATGCATGAGAGTAGTGAAGTCAGGATTTGGTGATGGGAATCGGGGTGGTTAGCGCGGAACATTCTCACCGTAATCTTGACTTGAGTCGGATCATCAACCACGATCCGAGGGCATTAAATCGTTCCATGGCGGCGAGAACCCACGATCGAGGCGGTGGTCGATTTGCCGAGATTTATGGGGGTCATACCACCATGCTTCTCAACCCCAGACCACCATGCTCCACGATCCCAAATGCAGTTGGCTACCCACTTGCCCGACCGGGCTCTCCACATGAGTCTTATGACCTCGAATGTCCCTCCGGGACTCCTATAAATACTAAGCTCAGGACTACATTCAAAGGGTTCAAACACCAAACCAAAAGCCTCTCACGGAGCAAATTATATTTTCTATAATGCACTTTCAATACCTTTATTTGCTTTCTTAGGAGTAGTGGTAGACTGTAACGAAAATCCATTCATCAATATATCATACGACCCTTGATTTTCAAGGCGCCGGAGCACCACCTCTGTTATCGCCTTACTCACCCCATATATCATACGACCGTCGCTCTCCGAGCAACGCGCCAGAGCACCACCTAAAAACCCACCACCAACACCACCACTAAAGGCCTTAGCTCGGGCGTGAACCTAACGGCGAGATTCGTTCCTCACTTTCGGTCTGTCGTTTGATTAGGAGTCAAGCGCCGCGAGCGCAACATTTAAACCATCTTCTACGAACCTCATCATCATCTCGGCTACCGGTGGGCCGTGCTATGCCAAACACAACCACCACATTCAAAGGAGGGCGTCCGTGTTGGCGCACATCCCGGCGAGCACAGGCGCGAGATTTCTGAAGGACCAACAAACCCCCTTCTTTACATTTGAAAAATGAAAGATCTTTTGAAATTACAGCATTATTTAGAAAAAAACCCTGCCTTATGCATTTCTTATAAATATAAGAGGGAGTGAACAGGGCAAAGGACAATCAATTCTACACTTAATTCATCAATCAAACAAAAAGACAAGAAATCAATCAAAGGCTCACTCGAACTCCAAGAGAAACCGGCTTTAGATCAAAATTCCCAAAGTTCAGACTTAGAAAATAAGTAATTTAAAACGAGATCTATCTCGTTACAAATTTGGTTCAGCAAAAGCCAAGACAAGCAGAGCTTGAGTTTTCTTAAACATGAAAACCTCAACAAATTTCACATTGCAGTCCTTAGCACACTGAGTCCTCAAGAACAGTCAATGCACTTCGCCCGTGAAGAAGCGCTGATTCTGCCCACTCAAAAGCCTCACAAAGCTTGAAGTAGATTAAAGCTCTACAAAATTGAACTTTGTATCGATTCTAATTTGAAGCTTAGCGTTGAAGTTGTTGTGATTCAGTCCGGACCTGGATATATATGCGCCTAGCGGATCGAGCCTTCTATCCATGTAGAAATGGGTTCAATTTCCTTTTAATCTTTCTAAGCGTTGATATGTATGTTTCTAGTTTTGTAGCAGCGCCTCTACCTACAACAGTCAAGTTCTATCAACTATTACAGCGCCAGAACAACCGTTTTATCTGAGATAAATTATGAAAGTCCTCACTAGTGGAGGCATGAAAAGAACTTACTTGGGAGATATTCCTCACAATGTCGTTTGTTTAGAAATCAGTAACTAGGGCGCAAGTTATCTATTCTAGAAAAGTGCGCTAGAATCTCGGTGCTAGCGATGCACACTCATACACCAAAGAAAGTGACTTGTTGACAGTCAATGGTTTCAAGGCGGTGGGAACTTTGCCCTTCCATCTCGGGAGTAAACACAAAATGGGTGAGCATTGTACTTGTCGGATGGTGAAGGTAGGAACGCTAACAAACTCTTGGACTTTGTCAAAGTACAAGATCATCCTCAATAATATGATAGCCATGATGCAATGGCGGGTTAACAGCGCCCGGAAGAACCGTGAGTCCGCCATGGCGGTAATTCCAAACCCAGATCTTGTAGTCCAACTTGGCCTTCCTTAGGGCCCTCCACCGGGACTAGCATGGCCATATCGAAAACCCTCTCATTGCGCGGATAGTCAGGGTACCAAGCATGGAGATCCAGCGGAGAGGGATGAGCCCTTCCGATCGAGCGAGGCCCTAGTCGGCGTAAGGCCTGCACTAGTTCAGTGAACCAGCGAGCCTCGGCCCATTCCACAACTGTGGCCCCATGATCGCCTTTAGCAGAGCCACGGCGGTGTTGCCCTACAGGTCCGAAGGATGGATCCTAATCCGTTCCCTCCACCTGCAGAGATAGAGGAACAACCTTTTGCTAACAATGAGAACGGGCTAAGGCAACCGGAGGAATCATCGGACCTAGAAGAACAGGAGGAACACGAGGAGGAAGCTGCCAGCTATATAGGCTGAGCCGGGATTGACTACACCCAGCCATAACAAGGGACGAAATCTTCCCACGTCAATGCTTTGAATGATGTGGGGGCATTACAAAGAATGATTAGAGATGATGGAACCCTGAAGCCAGGAAAGGAGAAAGGCCCACCTACAGAAAGCCATATCCAACTTATATTAATCAGATACCTCTATCTCCAGGTTTCAAGGTGCCAAACTTCACCTTGTTCAACGGAAAGGACCCTCATGCTTCATCAATTGAGCACAAAGGCAGGTTCTCTGTCTCAGTGCATAGCCATTGAGAACAACCCTCTGTTGAAGTTAAGACTTTTCGAGAATTCTCTTTCGGACAAGCTTTCACAGTACACCAATGCCCGACCAATTACATTGGACTTGGGAGCAAATGGAAAGTGTTTTCCATGACTATTATTACAGATTTGCCGTAAGTCACCATCGGTGATCTTGCTGCCCTCAAGCAGTGAAGATGAACACTGCCAAGATTTCATAACCAGGTTGAGCTCAAAATGAAGTCGGATCAAAGACACTTCATCTAGATAGCTCAGCCGCTGCCCTTAAAATCTCTACGAGAAAAAGATTTGATGGAATGTCTTTGTTTGGAGATGTGGCGAACTGGGCCAGGTGACAAAGCATCCAAATATGAGGAATCGCCAGGAAGAACAACAAAGGAGGAACTCCTTCAAAGGTACTCTACTATAAGACCTGCTTTTCTTCATCCACCTAGTTGAGGTAGAATCGTAAGAGGAAGCGGAGGAGTAAGAGGAAAGAGATATTGCAGTGGCAGAGATGGCAAAGTTAAAACATCCCATCAGCTGCAAGGCCCTTACAAAGCCACCAAATGATCAAAAGCCCTCACCATTCACAGCAGGATTTGTTCCAAACAAACCAACACATAATAAGATTTATTCCTTTTATCTAACCAAGGTGGATGTTTTGTTTGATGAGATGTTGCTACATAAAGCAATAGAAATACCCCACAGGATGCCCAAGCCTCAAGAACTCAAGGGCAGGCAGTATTGCAGGTGGCACAACTGTTGGAATCATTCTACCAATAGTGTGTTGTTTTTAGAGATGTTATACTGGTGAAGGAATAACAAAGAAGAAGGCTGTCATGAGAAACCTCCATCAATCAGATCCTTTTCCCCAACCACAAGTCAACATGGTCAACTTAAATTGGCGTAACAAAAGAGGAGCAGCCAACGATGTGGCTAGATCCAACAGAGGCGTAATAGTCTCAAGGGAAACTATTGAAAGACCAAAGCAACTATCTCAACGGGTAGTGCTCTGCAGCAAGTGCAAGTGTGAAGTCGAGCTAGAAGTGGTCCCGACAGACAGAACACCCACTGAGTGTTTTTGCAGATTGGAACCTTATCCGAGATAGAGCCAGGCGAAACACTATCCAGCCCGCCTGGCAGCGAGAGGATGACAGAGCAGCCCAAGAAGGAAATACCAATCAAGATGCCCGGAATGAGAAACCTTTGGCGCTATCATAGAAGGTAGGTGGTATTCTATCGGAAAAAGTGGCGGATCAACTATGGAGTTAACCGTAACTGAGAAAAGGAGAGGTTCAAAGGCGTATCTGCACAAGCCTTCTATCCATCCTGCCTCATCCTCGGATAATCAACTTAAACCTCCACAACCACAAGGAAAATCCGAAGCTATTCCAGCAGAAGGACAAGAAGGACAAGCTATTCTAGGTGAAGTGAGGTAAGTCTTCAGATTCTAGAAAGCTACTTCGCACTCCTCATCTCAAAGCTTTGAAGAATGGCATGCATTTATCGGTAGATCTCGAGAAGAATCGGTTGAGGGCCGCTATTCGCCTGGGCGACTTTGTATTTCCTTTACTGTGAAAGGCGACTTCATCTCAAGAATGGCTTTGATTTGACGTGGGTGTGCCTCGATACCTCGTTGTATGACTAGGTATCCCAAGAATCGGCCTGAGGATACACCAAATATGCATTTACTCGGGTTGGGCTTCATGCGATCATCAATGTAAGTGCATCAATGCCTCGGTGAGATTTTGATGTGATCTCGCATGTTTTGGGGCTTTCACTAGCATGTCGTCCACGCAGACCTCCATAGTTTTGCTAATCTGCTCCTTGAAGATTTTATTCACGAGTCTTTAGTAGGTTGCTCTGGCTTTAGCCCAAAGGACATGACCTTGCAAAGTAGGTCTCTCTCTCGATGATGACAAGTTTTCACCTTGCCATCCTCGTGCATCAAGATTTGGTTATAGTCGAAGCGGACATCCATGAAGTGGAGTAACCGACAAGGTGCCAAAAAGTGGAATCCACGAGTTGGTCGATTCTCGGCAATAAGAAGTTATCTTTAGGGTATGCATTGTTGAGGTCATGCAATCAACGCAGACTCTCAATTTTCCTTTTTCTTGTTTTGCCACTGAGCAACAGCGTTGGCCACTCACTCCGAGTAGGAGACCTCTTCGATGAAGTCGGCGAGGAGTTTGTTGATCTCAACGATGATAGCGACCACTCAAGAGCAAATTTGCCTCTTTTCTATGCCACTAGCTTCTTATGGCGAGGTTAACGTGGAGTCGAGACAGATGATGTTCGGTCGATGCTGTGCATGTTTGATGGCCACCATGCGAACATGTCTTTGTTGTTGTGGACGAAGGTGGTCAGCTCCACCTTCGCGTCTGGGCTTAGGCGTGAGCCAATCCGCGCTTTTCTGTCAGCCGGTCAGGATCCAAGGGTATTAACTCGACGCGTCCTATTCGGTTCTCCATCCTTTTCAGGAGAAATCTCTGGACAAATTTCCTCGGCTTGGTCCTGATGCTTTGATTGCTATAAGGGAGCAAGATTTAATTGTTCAACCTCCTTCATATCTACCTGGCTCACAGAGAGGAACTGCGTTTGTTTGCTTTCCTCGTCATTACTCGATAGCTTTTGATTTGGACCGACACCGCCCTCAGAGATTGGGTACCGGATTTTTTGATGTGTAGCAAAGGTGATGGCGTTGATCTTGCCGATCCATGGTTTGCCTAGAATGCCATTGTAGGGTGAGAGCTCATTAATGACCATGAATGTTTGTGAGCTGATTACATGTGAGGAGTAGAAGTCGAGGTCTATCGTGCCCACGATAACCCATTAAGCCACCGATCGATCCGGCTGATTTGTTGATCTTTGTCTCCAAGCCCATCTGGCGATTGACCGCGATTGGGATATGGCGCGCCGCTTCGTCAATCTGCGTGGGATTGGCCGACCATGGCACTCGGGCGATTTGAATGCTGATGACAAGGGCATCGTTATGTGGCATGTCAAGGCCAATCAGATCTTTCTTTTGGAAACCGATCACATGATCGTCTTCTGCTCATAGAAGGTCCGTCGAGATTTAGGAGATCACAGTGGCCTATTTGATCTTCCTCTTCTTTTCCTTGCTGGTCAGCCTAGACTCCTCAAAGTCAGCTAGGATTGTGTTAATCCTTATGACCTTTTGGGCGGCCCCTTGGTGGTGTCACGATCTTCAATCCTGATGGTCGCTTCGCAATGAATTTCGTGTCATCTCTCACAAGTTCTTCAAGGTGCGCTTTCCAAGCGAAGCAGTTGTTCAGTAGTGTGCTCGTGCGTCCCATGGAAGGCACAATATTTTCTAGTATCCTTTTTGTTTGGATCTCCTTTCAAGGGTGGCGATCTTCTTACCCAAGGTTTGTCTTTCACTTAGGCTAAGATTTGATGTATGGGGATGGTGAAGTTGGTGTAGTTCTCTACTGCCGTAATGTCTCCTTGTGGGTGTGACTCTGCTCTTATCCTTATTCTTGTTGGTAAACCTATCGCTTCTTTGGCATGCGGCCTTAGTCGGCTGATCTTCCTGCTTAGTAGACTTCTTTGGCGATTTGATCGCCATCCCGCAGCGCGTAATGTTTCACACGTAGACCTCTGCCGAGTCCGGCCGAGGATAGTCACCACGGCATTTGTACAAGTTGTGTTCAAATTGGAAGGCCTTTGGAAAGCAGATGACGCGATTCGGTTGTTACATCCTACAATGTTGGCATTTTCTTTTGAATCTCTTGATGTAATCTCGGCGGATTCGCGACTTTTGTGCGTGCTGGTACTGTGGTCGTGGTTCTTCTTGATTGTCCGGTAAGAGGTGTATTCTTTGGTGAAGACGTAAGCCGACTTCTTGAAGGCTGGCGATTGACCTGATGGTAGGTGTGGAACCGTCTGGCTGCTCCTCGCAAGATCATTGTAAATACCTTGCACATCAAGCGCGCATCGTCGATCTTATGGAAGATCATGACACTTTGAAGTGTTTTAGGTGGCTCTCGGATCGAGTCCCTTTGAAGTATGTAAACGGCGTTGAGAATCGCCGGGAGCAGCCGCCGATTTCAAGGTGAGAGGCGAGTTCGCTTGGTCCATCTCTCACGAGTGCGCCTTTGAAGTTCCCGCCGGTCTTCAAGTCTCGGTCAGTCATTCACAAGATTCTCAATGTCTTCCGCACACATTGCTGGTCGATGACGCATGGCACCTTCGCGATTTGGGCGAGCGTCGACCGACTTCCTCTTTAATTGGCGTGGTCGACCTTCTCGCATGTGCTGCCTAGGGGGCGTGTTTGTGGACTGCACTTGTGAAGGATTTTCTATAACTTTTTGACGACTCTTCGAGAGTGAGTAGTGGAGTGGTCCTCGTTGTGAGGGTTATCCAGTTGACCTTCCCTAGGGCCTAGCCTTTCGTGAATGCTCCTCTATGAGTGGACAGCTAAGCGCCTTTCTTCACGCACCCTCGTTGCGATGGTTGTCCAAGCTAACCTCCCCGGGAGCCTAGCCTTTGATGTACATTTCCTCAGGCCCAGCCTTTCGCACACGCTGTTCCTTAGGCTCAACTGATGGGTGACTTCATCTACTCTGAGTGTGGCTCGCGGATGCTTGCAACATGTCAGCAGGCCGATCACGTTGTTGTCCCTCTCCTTGTCTCCTTACTCTTGCTCGACCTGCTTGGTACCGTCTAGCTGTCTATCGGCTTGTTCGTCCATCCATCTCTCTTCGCCTGGTTATCCAAGGCCAAGGTTTTGAGCCAAGCTTATTTGGTTGAGGAGATGCCTCATTAGATTGCTTTGGTCGTCCATTCTCTGAGCTAGCTAATCAACTCTCATATTAAGGTTTGCTTGACTTCGTGGATCGTGAGGAGAGAGAAGTGTGTGGAGCCCAATTGCACACGGGCTAGAGTTTCATTGGAGGTGTACGCGGGAGTGTGCGTTGAGCATGGAGGCAATGGAGGCAATGCTTGAAGTTGCTCCAAGATCGGCTCTAAGTCGGCGGTGGTAATGAGTCCACCTTGATAGGAGATTCCACCATGCTCGGCGGCAGTGTCATGAAGGTGGCTGGGCCTTGGCTTGGTGCGGCCGCAAGAGGTGCAGGAATTCCAGCCACTATTTGGTGGTTCACGGAGGTGATTTGCGGCTGCAAGGAGCTGTCCCCATGGTTTGGTGGCTATCCGGTTGCTATAGCAATTGTTTGGAGAGGTTGTGAGGCACCCGGAGGTGGTAGGATGACATAGGCAGCCACCGGGGGCTGTTGGAACTCGCTAGGGAGCTGTTGGGCAGCTTTGTTAGCTAGGGAGGCTGCTGCAAAACACTAGCAGCAGCTGTACCTCGCAGTGGTAGCGAGGTTTCGGCCGCCCGGAGTGCGCCACGGTGGTTTTGCTCCTAAGGTGTTTGCTTCCAACCATGGTTGTTTGGAAGGCTTCGGTTGATCGAAAAAATTGGTTTGGAGCATTAAGTGCTGCCCAAGATGTAAGACCCCTCTGTTGGCCCGTCCTTGTATTCAAGCTAAGCTTCATGCCAGGCAAAAATGTATCAAAGGGATGATCGAAGCTCTGCCACAGAGTATCTCCTCCAAGTCTAAGTTCAAGATTTCCATTATCCATTAGTACAACAGTTGTTGCCTTCATAGCTGAAGCAGGTACTGATATATTAGAAGACCAGATAACTTCTCTTGCCCTATCCATGATGTCCAACACCACTAGATTCCCATCACCGCAGAGCGTAAAGACACCGGGAGAATCAAGTGGGGATTCTCTGTTAGCAACCCGTACTATTGGTGTCTTTGGGATTTTGTTGTACCATATACCAAGGAAGAATTTGATAGAATTTTCAGGACTGAAGAAGCCTAATGCAAAGGTCCCAAGGGAAGAAATCAAGGTCAGGTTTCCGGTGATAGATTTTCCTGGTTCTAAATTGTCTTGGCTGGTACAAATTGGCAAGACGAGATAAAAGTAGCTAAGCAAGAGAACCACTCCATTCAGAGCCAGAGAGACAGAGAAAGAAGTAGACTAGTGAAAGTTCACACCATTATTGTGTTTCTTCCATTCAAAATAGGCATCATGTTTCTCTAAAGCACTTCAATTGCATCAATTGTTAAGTCCAAATTAATGTATCAATATTAACATATCTTTGTTGGGACAACAGGAGCTGAGGCGTTTACCATTTATCATGTCCAGATGTACTATTTCCCAAGGCACTCAGGTCCGAAGTATGAATGAGATCACCTTCCATTAGAGGGCAAAAAAATTCTGACTTCTAGAATGATGCCTCCCTTCTACCACCTAATTTTGGCTAGCTTCTATGTTCTGATTGATTTGTACTGGCTGGTTGTTTAGTTTGAAACAGAGAAAATAAAAATTTTGGAACCCAATTGACTTGTGCGTTCACATAAGTTACATTAGATTACTGCAATTTGGAACAGGGTAAATCATATGAGCCTTGCTTCTTGAACATCAGTGCTTGTACCCAAAAGTTCCAAATATTACTGCACTGATACAAATTACACGAAAAATGCATCCTATATAAAATTTCATGCTGATTCACTAACTTGACAACAATGATGAAGATAAGAGGCATAAGAACAGCTTTGGCTACCGACCATCTTCTAATGTGATGGTTAACTCATTGTTAGAGAATGTTTCAGGTTTGCTTGAAGAAGAAGCCCTGCTACTTCTAGAAGGGTATCATCGCCTAACAATAAAGGCGGGTTGTTTAGGTGCTGGAATAGTTGCAGTTTCACTGCCTAGCATGAAACCTACTTGTGACATGGTTGGGCGATCACCGGGATCTTCTTGTACACATAAGAGCCCAACATGGACACATTTTAAGTACTCAATTCAAGCAAAATCTTTTTATTTTCCAACGATTACAATAATTTCACTTTGTCGCTCAGAGGGGTGAAAAGCCTAGAGAGTCAGAGAGAAAAATACGACGAGGGAGAGAGAGTAATTATTTGTAAAAAAATATAAAACAAAACATAAAAAATGTAATCTTGGGTTTTATAAATAGGTGAAATGGTATTTTAAAGAGGCTAGCAACACCAGCCCCTAGATTAAATCGAACGGATGTAACAAGTTTGGACCTCACAGGTCCTCAAAATATGGTCCTCAGGAGAGCAGCATTGTTGTCTCTGATAACCAGGCATTGTTGTCTCCTGCCCAAGAAATCACGTCAAGAAGACAGCGATCAACCGAGGCTCTCGAGACCATGATAACCAGGCAAGTAAGAACAGAGGAAGTGAAGAAGAAACTGAAAGGTTCTGGATTTCTTTATTGATTTTCTCTATTGATTTAATACAATATTAGCTGGCTCAGTATTTATAGAGTTCAGCTTTTGGCCGAATACATGAGCGGTCAATGACAAGCTCTAAACTAATAACAAACTCACTTAACTAACTGACAGCTGGCACACCAGCTTAGGACTACTTGGCTAAACTTAATGTAACTCTAACAGTCTCAATTATGCAAAGATTTTATTAAAATAGGAACATCTATCGACCTTCTGCCAAACTAATGGTGACTGTATTGTTGGAAAAACTTGCAGCTTAGAACTAACAGCAGCAGGTATGGAATTCTTGTGAGTTGAAAAGGCAGGTTCCTTGGACTGTGGAAGTGATGTGGCTTCATTGGCCTGCAGCATACGAATTACAGAAGACATTGTTGGTCAGCTGGAGCTTCTTGAACACACAAAAACCCTACATGGATACACTTCAAAGCTTCATCAGGAGGGCATGTTTCCCTTACTGATGCATGCAATCACCTCCATTCCTCTACCTTCTTTCCACAATTCCCATGCCTAATTAAGATTTCATTAGGTACCATTCACTTTAATTGCAAACTTGAAAGGATTGAAGACAGAAGGACGACATATACATACTAGCTAGAATAATTTCCCAACCAGCAAGCGTTAGCGTAGGATCAAAACGATGAAAAGAAGAATTCCTCTTTCCACTTACAATCTCCAAAATCAATACTCCAAAGCTGAACACGTCCGATTTCTCAGAAAAATTGCCCAAGAGTGCATACTCAGGTGACATGTAGCCGCTGCACATGAATTATAATGGTAGACAAAGTAAGCAACAACAATTAAAGACTAACATTTTGCATCATCAGGTTCAGTACATGAATAATGCAAAAACATGTGCTATATATGTCTACTTACTATGTCCCAACAACCCTGTCGGTATTTGCTTCAGTTTGGTTCATCCCAAAAATCCTTGCCATTCCAAAATCTGAAATTTTTGGGTTCATTTCTCCATCCAACAGTATATTACTTGCTTTTAGGTCCCTGTGAATGATTCTCAATCTGGAATACTTGTGGATATAAAGTACTCCTTGAGCAATGCCTTCTATGATTCGAAACCGTTTACCCCAATCCAATTTTATCTTTTCATATGGATCTGAATAAACAATACATTTAAAAAGATGTTGCAAAAATTAGCTAATCAAATTTGATGTCCAGGAAATCAACAACATCAAAGAATATCTCAAAGGTGATGAACATGTATATACCAAACACAAGTTTGTCCAAACTTCGATTGGGCATGTACTCATAAATCAGTATCATTTCCTCCTCTTCATTACAGCAACCCAAGAGCCTAACAAGATTGGTATGTTGGAGCTTGGCTATAAGCTTCAACTCATTCATGAACCCTTTTATGGCTACTTCTTCATTTTCAGGCAAAATCCCATGCAGATAAAGATATTAATGAAAATTTTTTAAAGACAAGTAGACAAATTTAATATCATATTTATGAAGAACAATGTAATTAAGGAAGTTTCACCTTATAAACGGGGCCAAATCCTCCCTCTCCAAGTTTATTAGCTTCAGAGAAGTTGTTTGTTGCAGCTAGTATACTCTTTAAACCCGAAAGTGGTAGTTCTATACCATCCTTTCCACCTCCAGCACTACCATTATCTTCATTTCTCGAAATTCTCTTCCATAAAAGATATCCAAAAATTGCTGCAAGCAATCCTGTTGTTGCTGAGACAATTGCAATTGCAATTACAGCCCACCGCTTCTTGAAGAAATTTTTAGCATGACCCTTACCACCTGCAAAGAATAGAATGAAAAGGCTCCAAGTTAGTAATTATGGTAACTTTCTAGCCAAAAGAACTGATTTTGCTTGTTTAATAATGAAAAAGGAAAAAATTAATCGACATGCCTTGAAAATCATTGGAGCCATCCTCACTAACACGAATAGGAAGTGTTTGATTATGTACAGAATCCACCAAGTTACCATACCATGTTATGCACCTCATAGGACTTCCGGCAAGCTCCTAGCTGCCGGTTTCATTGAAGAGGTCTCCTACTCGGAATGGCTGGCTAACGTTGTTCTGGTGGCGAAACAAGAAAAGGGAAAATGGAGAGTATGCGTTGATTATACCGACCTCAACAAAGCATGCCCTAAAGACAACTTCCCATTGCCGAGAATCAACCAGCTTGTGGATTCAACTTCCGGCAACCAGCTGCTCAGCTTCATGGATGCTTACTCCAGCTATAATCAAATTATGATGTATGATGATGACAAGGCGAAGACCTCTTTCATCATCGAAAGAGGGACCTACTGCATACAAGGTCATGCCCTTTGGGCTGAAGAACGCCGGAGCAACCTACCAAAGTCTCGTGAATAAAATTTTCAAGGAGCAGATCGGCAGAACCATGGAGGTGTACGTGGACAATATGCTCGTTAAAGCCCTGCCGGGCAGACCACCTTAAAAACCTCACCGAGGCGCTCAACCTACTCCGCCAATATCGCATGAAGTCAATCCAAGTAAATGCACGCTCGGTGTATCGTCTGGCCAGTTCCTAGGGTACTTAGTGACGCAACGAGGTATCGAGGCACACCCGCGCCAAATCAAAGCCATTCTCGAGATGAAGTCGCCTTCCACAGTAAAGGAAATACAAAGCCCTGACGGGCAGAGCAGCGGCCCTCAATAGATTCCTTTCAAAATCTACCGACAAGTGCAGACCATTCTTCAAAGCTTTGAAGAAGGGACAAAAAGACAAATGGGACGAAGAGTGCGAAGTAGCTTCTGAATCTAAAACCTACCTTACTTCACCTCCTCGCCTCAAAGCCAGCCTCGTGAAGACTTGTTCGTACTGGCAAGTCTAACTCGGCCGTCACCACCTCTCATCCGAGAAGAACTTAGCCCAACATCCAATATTCTACACGCCAAAAGCTCTCTCGATGCAGAGACTTACTACCCAAATTGAGAAGCTCATTTGGCCCTTGTGGTTTCATGAGAAAGCTGCGACCTTATTACCTAAGCTCACCGAGTCATCGCATGACCGACTTTCCTTTGAGATCAATCCTTCATACCTGATGCTTCTCAACGACTCATGAAGTGGGCTATAGAGCTAAGCTAACACGACCTCCCTACCGGCCAAGACTGCAATGAAAGCTCAAGCCTTAGCAGACTTTGTTGCAGAATTCACACCATCAGTAAGAAGAGAAGTCGGTCAGCAAAAAGAAGGAAAGTTCAAGAGCAAACAAGACCTCATGAACCTCGACCAACCCAGACACGCAGGCTTGCGCGTAGACGGAGCGCCGAACCGTAAAGGAGCCGAGCAGCGCCGCCATCATCACCCCAGATGGAACTGTTAGAGCAAGCTATCACGCTTGGCTTCCGGCCAAACAACGAGGCAGTAGCACGAGGCATCGCCACCGGCTTGCGCTTGGCAAAGGAGCTATCAATCAAAAAGCCGCCATCTACTCTGATTCCCACCGATCACAAGTCAAGCCTCATGAGAATACATGGCGGCACCCAAGGATGATCTTGTACCTTGACAAAGTTCAAGAGTTGTTGAAGGCGCTTCCACCTTCACCATCCAAAGAAGTTCCCATGCAGAACGCGCACGCAGATGCATCGCGCTTAGGATCGGCGTTGGATACCCGGGCTCAGACGCCTCCTTCCCTGGCCGAGCACCTTGACCACCTAGCATAGAGGCAGAGCATGACCTGATGCAGATCGATGAGGATCCTAGCTGGCAAGACCCAATTATTGACTACCTAGTGAATGAAAACCTACCCAAGGACAAGTCCGAGGCCAGAAAAATCAAGCAGAAGGCTGCAAGATATTACATGAAAGGCGACATGCTTATCCGCAGATCATACTACGGGCCTCATCTCACTTGCATCAAGTACCCACAAACGCTCGAGATTCTCTACAAGATACACGACGGTGAATGTGGAAATCACGTCAAAGCGATCGCTTGCTCGTATAGGCTCAAAGATAGGCTATTTCTAGCCTACCATGCGCCAAGACTCACGGAGTATGCTCGAAGATGTGATCGATGCCAACGCTACAAGCCGGTCCCTGGCCTGCCCGCTGAGGAATACCATCCGCAAAACCTATGGCCATTCATGCGGAGTGGGTCATTGACTTGGTGGGACCTATGTCGACGGCACCTGCCAATAAAGAGATGATGATCGTTGCCACTGATTACTTCACCAAATGGATCGAGGCCGAGGCTTTATCTTCTACCAAGGAGGCCGATGTTGAACGGTTCATCTGGAAGAACATTATTTGCAGATTCGGTTGCCCGCAATCGAGATAGTCACCGACAATGGTACATAGTTCGTGGGCAGGCAGATCACCGCATTCTTTAGCGAAGTATGGCATCAAACAACACCTGTCAACACCCCGATACCCGCAAGGCAATGGCCAAGCAGAGGCATCCAACAAGATAGTGCTGGATCTGCCTAAAGAAAAGACTAGAAGGCGCAGAAGGAAAATGGGTCGACGAGCTGCCAGGAGTCCTATGGGCTTATCGCACGACCAAAAGGAGATCGACCGGAGAGACACCATTTTCCCGCCTATGGGATGTAGCAATTATTCCCACACATCACGCCTTCCATGAGCATTGAGGTGGGCGCCTTGACCAAATCGCAAGCGTATGAAAGTCAACCTTGATCTACTCAAGAAGAACGAAAAGGCTATTGTTCGAGTTGCCGCCTACCCGCAGCAGCTTGACGCCCTACTACAATAAGAAGGCCAAGATCGACAGTTTCAGCCTTCAAGACCTTGTGCTTAGAAAACTTTCATCACAAAGCACCAAGGCAAGGGTCAAAGAAAATGAAGCCAAACTGGGAAGGCCCCTACATGATAAGTCGATCGGGATGAGGAAGTTGCACCCTTTGATACTCTAGAAGGAAAAGAAATTCCGAGACAATGGAATGCCCACCACCTTCGAAGATACTATCCATGAAACTCTTCGCTACTAACTTCACGCTAGCAAAGGACGAGCCTCCAGATTTCCATTAAAGACAAACTACTTTTGATGTTACCTTTGTTGTTAATTTCCTTTATTCAATAAAGCGATGTATTCACACCAACATCAATACAAGAGCAAGCTTTTCAATGAAGTACTTTTTTGAGCATTATGTCTTACTTAACATACACATGGCGGCAGAAGCCCCATCTCCATTGCAGACAGGCTGCTCCATGAAGCACAAACTCAATGGAGTCTTTTTCGAGTGTTGTGTCCTCGACATACGCCGCAGATCGACAAGCCTCATCTCCATTGTAGATAGGTTGCTTCACGAAGCACAAACTCAATGGAGTCTTTTTCGAGCATTGTGTCCCTCGACATACGCCGCAGCGCAAGCCTCATCTCCATTGCATAAGTCGCTTCACGAAGCACAAACTCAATGGAGTCTTTTTCAAGCATTGTGTCCCTAACATACGCCGCAGGCGACAAGCCTCATCTCCATTGCAGATGTGCAGCTTCACGGCACAAACTCAATGGAGTCTTTTTCGAGCATTGTGTCCCGACATACGCTCGTAGGCAACAAGCCTCATCTCAATTGCAGCAAGCTGCTTCGCGAAGCACAAACTCAATGGAATCTTTTTATTTCGAGCATTGTGTCCCTGGCATACGCTCGTAGGCGACAAGCCTTACCTCCATTGTGGGCAAGCTACTTCACGAGTACAAACTCAATTGAATCTCTTTCAAGTGCTATGTCTCCGGACGTACACTTACAAGATATAATGAGAATTGAAGTTTGAAAGATAACTGAAAATTCCATAGCAAAGCGGCCAACTCAACAAACAATAGGGCGGTCAACCAAAGACCACTTATTGAAAGAAAATTACAAAGTTCAAAAATAGCAAAAATGAACTACATCTACTAGGGGACTTCAGCAGGTGACCCTTAACCGATCACATCCTCATGCACTGGCAACGGCCTCACTCGCTTAACCTATCACCACCTACTCAACCGCCGGCCGCTTGTTCCTTACTCCTCTCTGACCCACTTGGGGCTTGTCTTCCTTCGCATGCCTTCATCTCGCTACCGCTCTTCAACAGCCTTCTACATCCACAACATTGATCCGCCATCGGAGCAGGGGGCGATCAAAATAGACCGCCATCATCGCATCTTCGAGAGGACAAGAAGGGAAGCACCGCTCGGGCACCTGTATCCCACTTGTACACATTAGTAGCAATCTCATGTTTGACGCCCCGTGGTTTCCACATGGTTGTCAAACTTGACCAGCAGTCTATCACGATCTTGGGCCAGAGCAAGATGCTTGCGTTCGAGGCTAAAGTAGGCTTCCTTGTGTTCGAGCAGGGTAGCCATAAGAGACTTGACTTCGCCATTTTTTGGCCAACATGTAACTCTTAGTGCGACATACTCTCCTTCATCTCGGAAATCCTCACATGGCGAATCCGCCATTTGAGAGCTTGTGAGTCAGTCAGCGTTCTTCTTCACCACTCGTCAACAGGCAGAAGAGGGGGCAACATCATGCGAGTTCTGCATAGCCCCAACATCAAAAACCATCCCTTTTTGAAGATGATACAGGGCAGCTTCTTCTTGTTTATCCAAGGGAAGGCTCGAGAAGGCACAAAGATCAGCAGCTCGATACACATGGTCAGCTAGCTTAGCACAAGCAGATGGACTTGATAAAAGCCCGCTTTCAGCAAATCGCATAAAGGTTCACCCTAACGAGCTATCACCAATCCCCAAACCAGTCACTGATCGAGGACTCTTTGCTCGAGCAGACGACTCTTTAGCTTTCTTGCTTGCAGCTTGCAACATCGAGTCAGCTCCGCGCTTGATTGTTCGTGGTCCCGCAGAAGAGTCATGGTGGTCGGGCGCAGGTATAGTCCTCTCGCTTGGTCCCTAGACCGCCGCAGACGCCCGAACCTTGCTTCTCAACGGCCTCCTTACAAAGCAAATCACGAGTTTTGGGCAATACGGTTGGCGACTTGAACACATATCCCGAACTTCGTGCATGCCGCTGGCCTTCCGCTGTTCGCTACCGACGAGGCATTTGATCCCGCAGACGAGGCCTCCGTGAGGAAGACTTGTTCGAGGCAAGAGAAGATCTCGCTGCCCTCGTCAGAGACGATCCATTGATTGTGAAATCGCAGCTCCGCCACGGGCGGGTCCATCGCACGCCTTCCTATCCTCGAGGGACTCTGGCCGATGACTCATCCCGCTTCAACCGCAAGTAACTTAGCTTCAAGGCAACTTCCATCTTTCAATATCTTCAGAAGGGGCAAAGCACCGACTTTCTTCCGATGTTCGCTCACACGGCGCCATTCACGAAACTTGGCAGGATGCTCAAAGCGTGCAAACCTTCATGTCCGTCAAGGACGAGCTTCTTTCTGATGGCATCATCTCGCAAGCGTAAGACAAAAGTTGGTCGATACACAACAGAAAAATCCTCAACAAATAGAGTAGACCAAAGGAATGCGACTTATCACAAGAGGTGAGAGGAACGAGCGGACCGTCGCCAACCTCCTCTTCCCATCCGCCATCGACCTCCAAAGCACATCCTTGCTCCACACATGATCGCTTGACTTAAACTATCAAACAACTTGGGTTTGCGCGCACGGTTGGGCATACTTCTGCCGCCTCACCTCAAGAAATAGAAGAATTCCTGATCACTGTCAAATCTAGCTTGAAGAAGTGACTCAAATTTTCAAAGCGATGACCGCTCGATAAACGTTTGGAGTACACTGGCTCGGGGCACACTCTATGGCGCAAGGCACATACTTGAAAATTTCGACATCGGAAACGTGAAGCCTAGCGAGAAATAGAAGGGGCGGAACGTGATGATCCTGGCACCTGGATTGTTCGAATCCACCCGTGGTACGATGTCGAAGAGGGCTCGCTAACTTGACATGCACGTCTTTAGGAATGGCAAATTGAAAAGGGCACGCCATGTTTTGAATCGGGCCTCGGTGGTGACACGGTGCGATTGGCCACAAACTTCTCTTTGGGAACTTGAGAGCCACCCCATAGGTACAAGGGTACTTGCGAGCTTGATCGGCTCCTTCTTTCAAAAGACATGGTCGTTGAGTAGCTGCAAAGAATAACAAAGGAAATTGCAGTTAAAATTCCTAGCTCGTGAACAGGAAAAAAAAAGAAAAGAAAAAACAGCAAGAGTAGAAAAAAAAACAGGAAGCCCAAAGATGAATCGCCAATACAAGAGCCCAACTCGCGCTCTCCACCCAGCTCGAGCACTGGCCGAGGCTCGCTCCGCATGCGGCCCACCGATGCGCCGATCGCTTCAAATCGAGCACGAGCAGCCTTGTCTAGCAAGCCCATGTCGCATGATGGCCCAATTCCCCTTGCTCCAGCTCTTGGTCCGGCCTCCATGCCCTCGCTTCGAGCCTAACATGTGCAAAGCCCGATCCTCGCCAGCCTTCCGCACCTCCAATCATACCCCACCCAATCACAAGGCACGGACCACCTCCTTGCTGCCAAAAGTCGGAACAAAAGGAAAAATATATATGCTGCCCAAGACAAATTACCTTGGGTGTGTGACGAGGACAAAGTCTCAAGCCAGCTGAAGCAATTTTCCAAAGTTTTCTCTCTCACTGACGAAATTGGAGGATCAGATTGTGATGTGAAAATAATTTGAAGGAGCCCTATATTTATAAGGATCAAAATTCCTTGACCTACAAGGAATTTCAAACACTTTCCAGTCAGGTGTTCAGAAAATTAGCAAGTAAAAAGCCTCCTCCACGCAGGAGCCCAAATTAAAGAAGGAAGCCCTGGACAGCCCAACAGACACTCAGATCTCCTACATTCCACCATGTGTCATGCAGAAGCTGAGGGGCATTTGTGGGAACCGAATTAAATCAAACCCTAGGTCAAATAATTCCTTCCATTTGGGGATTATTTGACCTAATTGGGCATTACTCAACCTAATTGGGAGTTACTCAATTTAATTGGGAGTTACCAATTAAATTGAGAATTACCTAATTAAGTTGGGAATTTATTTGATTCCTACCCCAATTCCCAATTAAGTGAGGAGTTACCTAATTAAATTAGGATTTGATATGATACCTACCACAATTAGAGATTTGATTTACCCTAATTAATCAAATCAATTCCAAATAGGGGAGGAATAATTCCCTTCCATCTATGGAATTATTTCTTTGAAACCCTAGCCTCCGAGACCATTATAAATACTTGGTTACGCACAAAGGTCAAGGTACGTCTAAATTCCTACTGAAACTCTGCAGAAATTATTTCTCACGAACCCTAGCCACCACTTTCTTTCTCTCTCTGACACAAGGCTCCGGCCACCACACACGGCTCCGGCCACCCGGTTTTCCTTGAAATACCATACCTAACTTAGGCATCGGAGGGCCTTTGGCCAACAACCCCTGGGTGTGGTCCTTTTACCCCGATTTGTTTTGCAGGGAGAAAGAGAAGTGGAGAAGACGAAGGAATCTTAGACGAATATTTTAGTGGGACGAAATTTGCTCCCACACACCTCATAGGACTTCCTTGTGCCACATTTGCACAAGCATACGCTTTAAAAGAGCAGTTGTGAAGACACTCAGATTCACACTCACTCCTACTCTTTTTATTTTCTAACACAACAGCATGATCTGGTAGTTTTAAAAACTCAACCTTGGAAAACCCTTCTCTGTTTCTACCACATGTCAATGCCTTTTCCCTAACACATTCACCAGTCCAATACCCCAGCTCACTCCATGTTTTACTGTCATCCTGCCACAGCAGCAGGACAAACAACCCATTTGGGTTCAACACAGACCTCAATTTCACTGAGCTATCCGAGACGCGATAAGTAAAATAAACCTCATCAGTCTGATCATCAGACTCAACATTGAAAGAGAGGACCAAGAAGGTTGCACTGGGATTTTTAAAGGCTATTGATTTAGACTCATGGCCTGTCAAATTGTAGACAGCACTTCTCCAGTAGGGACCAAAGTTTTCCTTCCGGACGACAACCTGGGCATGCACTTGAAGATCAATGTCGAGGGAGAACTTCCCGGGTTTCGGATCGTCAACTGCTGCCCAGGATGTAAGCCGCCTCTGCTGGTCAGTCCTCTTGTTAAGGCTAATCATCATGCCGGGCAACAATGTGTCTGAGGGATGATCAAAGCTCTGCCACAAAGGGTCTTTTGTTTGATCTTTTCCAAATCCTAGGACAAGGTTTCCAGTGTCCATTAGCAACCCAATTGTGGCATTCGTTGCAGAAGCAGGGAGGGATGCATTTGAAGACCAGATGAGTGCTTTTCTTGTCTTTCCATCCAACACCACCAGATTTCCATCACTGCCCAGCAGAAAGACACCTGGAGAATCAAGTGGGGTTTCTCTATTGGCAACCCACACAATTGGTGGGTTTGGGATTGTATTGTACCAAATGCCAAGGAAGTATTTGGTACAATTTTCAGGAGTGAAGAAGCCCAGTGCAAAGTTTCCAGTGGGAGAAATCAAGGTCTGGTTTGCACTGATTGATTTGCCTGGAACTAATAAGTTGTGTTTGCTGGTACAAAAGGAAAATGGCAGCTTAGGAGAGAACACTAGTAATGTCAGAACACAAGCAATGAGCCTCCCCATTCTGATAGACAAAGGAAGAAACAAGGAGACGACTGGCAGAGGCTCAAACAGCGCAGAATGACAAAGTTTGTACCTCAAGGCTCAAACTCAACAGTGCCTAAGACAAAAAGTGTTCATTTATTTATGCCCCATCAACTCACTAACATGCCACGTTTTCTTCGTCAAGCACATTCCACGCTGGTGCCTAAAATTGACGATTTTTTATTTTTATTTTTAATGATTGTATCAATTTTAGAGGCAGAAATTTTCTATTTAAACTCTCACTTCTCTTCATTCATTCCATATCCTAAGTTCATGCCAATATCTAATTCAAATTTTCACAATTTTTAAGAAAACCTTACTATCTTCCCAAACTATACACACTCAGCAAAAAAACAAAAAAAAACAAAAAAAAAAACTCATCAACCTCACACCCACCCCCACCCCACGCGCCACAAAAACTTAACATGCATATTAGTGTTTTTTTTTTAAAAAAAAAAATATTTGCATTTCAAAATGGTTTTGATTTTGTTTACATATATGATCAAATATCTTATCAAAAATTGCATTCATGTGTGGGAATTGGTTGTTGTATCTCTCTGCATTTTGCAGCACCTAGCAGAAATAATCATTTTATTATTCCTTGAAATCATTCATGTGTGTTGAACATTTTCAATTGATTTTCCAGGCATGAAATTGTTAGTGTTGTGAACAAAGCTAGGAAGAATGTGGAGAAATTCAAAGTAGGTGACCGAATAAAAGTCTTCGATCATAGCATCCTCAATAATTTTGGGAGGAGTCCCAAACCAAGAAATAATCACATTATATACCTTAATTGACGACCCACAATCCACTATTTGTATACCTTATTTAGGGTTTGTGAAGAGAAGATGAGAGTGTAGTTGGTTTCTTGGATTAAAAGAGAAGAGTAATCTAGCAATAGTCTAAAAGAGTTTGTATTTTTCTAAAACTTAATATGAAGGGTGGTGGGGTGTGTGTATAGATGTACTAAGTATTAAGTTGGATGACCTTTTTTGTTCTTTTATACAATAATAAAATTTAAGAGCTTAATGATTTCAGTATTGGGGTGAACAATAGAAAAACTCAAAATAAGTGTAGTCTACTAGACTAAAACCAAACCGTAATTGATTAAACCGGCTAAATCAAATCAAATCAAGCGGTTTGATTCATGTTTTACATTAAAATGTATAATTTTGAATTGAACCAAACCAAACCGCAATTAATTTTTTATGGTTCAGGTATACTGCTAGTTTATTATTTATTTATCAAATAATGATATTCATTAGAAAACTTCAGCAAGACATCAAAGACGTGTATGAAATACGAATTCATCTCAACATGACTGCAAAACCAATAACCCGAAAGAGGAAAACTACATGAGACAAAATCCACATAAACAACTCGACAACTCAAATCACCAAAATCTGCATAGCTCGTATCCAAACCCACACAGCCCAAAAACAAGCAAAATCCTAAATTAAACCACAAACTTAAATCATGACTACGATACCACCATGGATCAGAGTCCCGCCACCATAGAACAAAGGGTAGATCTCAGTAAGCAAATCTCCAACGATCCAATTGCACATAAAAGCGATAAGAGTCACATAATAGTTAACAAAAGTCATGATTTGACAACTATATTGCTAGTTTGAGGCCTAAACTAAACCCAGCCGAACTGTACTTAACTTAGTGTCAAGATTCACCTAGGGTACCGTTGGATTATGTATTGTAATAACCACACTACGTCTAAAGTGTATCAACACAGAAAATTGTTACCCGTAAAATATACTTACATAGATTTCATCCTTGTAGAAAAGATTATTATTATTATTGTTTACATCTCTCTCATTAAAACTAAGTTTTGCAATGAATTTTGATTTTAGTCCTAATAAACACCACCCACACTATTTATGGGCGGGTTGGTCAGGTTACAACCCGATTGCATATTTTCATGTGAGCAGAGAACTGGTCCGGTCGAGATTATGTAGTTTTCGCCCACCTTGCATTTTCTCCTTTCGGAGGAGGCTGTAGTCTGTAGATAGACAATTAAACAAGAAGTGTAAAAACGGAAAAACCATATGTGGAAACTACACGTATGATCAAGAGATTCAAATATATATAAATTTTCTATTATTCAATAATCTTTATCATTTTCAGTAATTTCACAGAAAGCTAGATGCGGTTCAAAAACTTTATTCACACATGGTGAGAGGTGTTGACGCAGAAAAATGATTCGGCACTTTCCGCGTAACTTAGTGATATGGGGCCTTCGGTATTCCCTGGCCTTGGTAGGCGGCGATCCGCAAGATAGCAAAGCTCGGCCGACCTAGGGCACCGGTGTGGTATCGGCCGAAGGCTCTCCGATACTTAAGTAAGTACGGATTTAGTAAAGTTGAACTACATATCAATAGGCACCGCCATAAGTTCTGATTACCTCCATTTTGGGATAGTTGTTCTCTTTTATAGACCTTGGGAGGTGTGCAAGTTGTTGAGAATTTCGATGTGGGACGTGGACACCAATTGTGGATGCCACGTGTCCCTGGGGGAAAATTGCCCTAATTGGGATCGGTAGATTGGGTACGGAAGCTAGGTACCGAAGGCTATAAAGCTCCAGTTTGGTCCACGTGTCTGACGCTTATTGACTACTTATTTTGGTATAAACAAGGGGAGAATAGTAAAAGTGGGCTGCCTCATTTATTGGGACAAGATGAGCTGAGGCGACCGTCAACTTTCATCAATATATATCATATATGTATGTTGCGTGCGTGGCTTCTGCTTTTATATTCTCGAACAGTCCAGAGGCATTTACAGCAGCTTCTGTTTCTTCTTGGTCAGTCAAAGACAAAAATATGGGAACCCAAAAGTCAGATGTAGACATAGATTCATTTGGACTGTACATGCACATGGATGTACGTACTGCGATTTAAAAACTAAATTCCGATACTATAATTCCTGGAGATTGATGGCATTCAAATGAAACAAGGATCATGTTCTAGAGGATTAATGTTTTTGGATACCGTTGGTAGAGTAAGTATTGTAGGAGAGGCTAGCACGTGAAAAATTATTTATGCACACAACACAACGGTGAACAAAAACGATTTAAATATTTGTATATGTGTAACCTATTTAAAAAATTAGCGTCAATGGGGTCTACCATAGTGGAAAAGGCTATTGAGTTATAGACCAGATACAAACTCCTATAACACCTTAGTTGTAAGTGTGTGAAACCCCCTCTTCTCTTTGTAGGTTAGACTATCACTTGTATTAAAAAAACATATATTTTAATCACTTAAAAACCCACTACTAATGACTGCTGGGATATAATTATTAAGAAATATAAACCAACTAAAATAACTGAAAATTTCATTTAATTGGTCATATATAAGTAATATAAAAAGATCTATCATTTAATTTCAATATGACTGCAAAAAAAAAAAAAAAGCAACAATCTGAAAGGGGAAACTACATTGGACAAAATCCAACCAACTCAAATTACCAAAATCTATCATAGCCCATATCCAAACTCACACACCCCAAAACAAGCAAAATCCTAAATTAAAACACAAACCTAAATCATGACTACCATACCACTACGGATTGAAGTCCCACCACCGTAGAACAAAGGGTAGATCTCTAGAAGAATTAACTTCCAACTATCCAACTGCGCATAAAAGCGAATAATAATCGCATAATAGTTAACAAAAGTACTTATTTGACAACTATATTGCTAGTTTGAGGCCTAAATTGAACCCAACTAAACGGTACTTAATTTCGGGTCAAGTTGCTGTAAATGTCTCTTTACATTGTTATTATCCATAAAATTATTTTTTTCATCCCCCTCATTGAAACTAATAAGTTTTGCAATGAATTTTGATTTTAGTCCTAATACACCACCACCCACACTATTTATGGGTGGGTTGGTCAAGTTACGACCCGATTGCATATTTTCATGTGAGGAGAGAACTGGTCCAGTCGAGATTACGCAATTTTCTGCCCACCTTGCACTTTCTCCTTTTCTCCTTTGGAGGAGGCAATTTTCTGTAGATAGACAATTAAACAAGATGTGTAAATACGGAAAAACCATATGGAAATAGATATCTTTTGATCGTCAACTTCATCAATATATATATATATGTGTGTGTGTGTGTGAAACTCCCTCTCCTCTTTGTAGGTTAGACTATTACTTGTATTAAAAAAAAAATTATTAGTCACTTAAAAATTCACTACTAGAAATATAAACCAACTAAAATAAGTGAAAATTTCATTTAATTGGTCATAGATAAGTAATGGTAATTAAACTTAAATTGCGTGAAACTTTCCAAAAACAAGAGCAACAAAATGTTTGTGCATGTTGATTTATGCAAGAATTATTTATCAACTATATATATGTTCATGGTGTAACATTAAGCAGATGGAGTCTAAAATTAGTTAACAAGGTAGAGACTACAGAGTAGACAAATCATTATGGTAGATGGAGTCTAAAATTAGTTAAGTAGCCTGATCATTGATTGAGGGCTTTGTTTTGAATGGTTAAAAAGTCAAATCTTGAATACGCTTGTTATATAACTTCTTTCTAGCATATAAAATCATGCATATTATTACAGATGTGCTTTGGTCGATTATGTTTGATTTTTGGCTAGAATTGAGAACCAGACCAATTTTTTCCGTTAAAAAATTTATGGACCGAAGACTACTACTAGAGCGAGATAAGAGGATTACGGTTTATTTGGTGTTGGGGATTCAATGTGGATAGTTGATAATAAGACTAAGGGAAACCAATAGAAAACTACCCCACGTAAACAAGAAAAATTCAAAATATCGTTTGTCTAGCCTAGTGGAAAAGGGCTTTGACTTAAGTTACAGATTAGTAGTCTCAAGTTAGAATCCCATGACACATTGATAGTTTGTGTGTGTGACAAATCCCGCCTCCCCTTGATATTTTGGTAGTGTGGTCTTAAGTTAGACTGTCACTTGTATTAAAAATAAAATAAAAAACTGAAATTTATTCTTTCTCCGGTCCAATTTTGCTTTGTATTTAAAAAATGATAATAAAAACCGGACCGATTTATTTGGTTCGGGCAGTTTTTCAGTTTTGTCAATCTAAATGGCCAGCCCTACATAATAATAAAAAAAAATTCACACGGTAATTTGTTCGGAAATTAGAGACCAGTATTTATCAATCAAAATAAAGAGAACCGACGTTGGGCTCACTTGTCATGCAGGTCATTAGGCTCATTGAGCAAGGAAGCTATTTTCGGGCCCCAGATTGTTCTTTTGTAGGCTGTGTTTATTCTTAGGCCTACCCAAAAATGACCCAAAAGAAGAAAAAATGGAAAAAGAGAACAATCGTTGGAAGCAAATAATACATGTGGTTGTTGCAGCTTTAACAGTATCTGGGCTTAAAAATTGTGAAGCCCAATTAACTCAATAGAATTCTTGAGCTGTCCCAGCGTTTTTCTTTGTTCGTTTATTTATCCGACTTTAACTGTGTTGAAGCTATCGACCTTCTGGCATACTAATGGTGACCACATTGTTGGAGAAACTTGCAGATGTTTGAGAAGAAGACCCAACGGCACTGGAATTCCTATGCCTTGAAAAAGCAGGTTCTTTTGTGGGTGGAAGCGATGAAGCTTCATTGCTCTGCAGCATATGAATCACAGAAGACATTGTTGGTCGATCAGCTGGAGCTTCTTGAACACACAGAAGCCCTACATGGATACACCTTAAAGCTTCATGAGGCTGGTATGTCTCCCTTACTGATGCATCTATCAACTCCATTCCTCTACCTTCTTTCCATAGCTCCCAAGCCTAAGATTTAAACATTTTTTATGAACCCATTAATCTTCTTGCATGATCATTAGCTTAGTTTAATTGCAAATTTGCTTCAGGCTTAAAAACAAAAACTAGAATTCTCTGTACTTACCCAACCAGCAAGAGTTTGTGAATGTTCAACACTATAAAAAGCAGCATTCCTCTTTCCACTTACAATCTCTAAAAGCAACACCCCAAAGCTAAATACATCCAATTTCTCTGAAAAATGGCCAAAGAGGGCATACTCGGGTGACATATAGCTGCTGCATGAATTAATAATGGTAGAGAAGTTAGAAACAATGACAGTGATTAATTACATAAGGTTTGGAACATGAATGAGAACCAAATACTATATAGATATACTTACTATGTCCCAACAACCCTTTTAGTATTTGCTTCGATTTCGTTTATCTCGAAAATCCTTGCCATCCCAAAATCTGAGATCTTGGGGTTCATTGTTCCATCCAACAGAACATTACTTGCTTTTATGTCCCTGTGAATGATTTTCAATCTAGAGTACTTGTGGATATAAAGTAGTCCCTGAGCAATACCTTCTATAATTCGAAAGCGTTTGCCCCAATCCAATTTTGTATTTTCAGATGGTTCTGATTGCCACAAACCATGAGGAAGAATGAGTTTAGTGTTTTTCCTTAAATTTTGGAACAATATTGTTTAACTGCAATGGAAAAAGACGAAGAAATTTGATGTCCCAGAAATCAACAATATCAAAGAATCTTAAAAGTGATCAACATATGTACCAAACAAAATTTTGTCCAAACTTCGATTGGGCATGAACTCATAGATCAAGATCATTTCCTCATCTTCAATACAGCAACCCAAGAGCCTAACCAGATTGGTATGTTGGAGCTTGGCTATAAGCTTCAACTCATTCATAAACTCCTGATGTCCTTGCCCTGACTTCTTTGACAGCCTTTTTATGGCTACATCTTGATTTTCAAGCAGAGTCCCCTGTAGTGGAAGAAAAATCCAATACAAGGAGAACCACTCCTTACAAAAGAAATGATCATTCTCATGAAAGATACCTAACATTTACAGCATACAGTGGAAATGTTACCTTATAAACAGGGCCAAATCCTCCCTCTCCCAGTTTATTAGCTTCAGAGAAATTGTCTGTAGCAGCTAATATACTCCACAAGTCGAAAAGTGGTAGCTCTGTATCATTGTTTCCACCTCCAGCACTAATATTACTCAATGTCTGGCTCATTCTTCCTCCTATCCTCCCTGTTTCAGTATCATTGTTAGAACATCATTTGTTTGGATTTCCAGAATCTTAGAGAGAGTAATAGTTACTAGTAGTAGTAGTAGTAGTGGTACCGTCTTCTCTCAGAGTTTTCTTCCATAAGAAATAGCCAAAAATTATTGTAACCAATCCTGCTGTTGCTGAGACTATAGCAATTACAAGGGTCCTCTTATCACCATGACCCTTACCATCTGCAAAGAAGTAAAAGATCATTTTCTGGCTAACTACTATTTACTTTAAAGGATTTTGTCAACACTTTGATTTAACATACCTTGATCGGAGCAATGAACACGAATATAAATAGTTTGCCCCAGACCATGATTCTCTACAAGATCCATCAGGTCACCGAACCATGCCAAACAATTTGTAGTACTTCCTTCTGTCACATTTGAATAAGCATAAGCTGTGCAAGAGCAGTTCTTAAGACATTCAGATTCACACTCTCTCGTACTCTTATTTCCTAACAGAATAGAATGATCTGGTAGTTTCATCCTTTCAAATTTTGAGAACCCTTCTCCTTTATCACATGTCAATGCCTTTTCCCGAACACAGCCTCCGGGCCAATCCCTCATAGCCCATTGTTTGTGAAATTTGATCCTAAAACCTTTCAAACACTTGCACTGTGATGAGAGGGGATTGCTATTTTTATCACAAGCACCATCTGGACCGCATCGAGCATAAAAATCACATTTATTCTCAGGCTCCCCCCACACTTGACGCCATGTACTAGTGTCATCCTTCCACTGCCACAGAAGCAGTACAAGCATCCCATTTGGATTCAAAACAGACCTCAATTTCACTGAGTTATCTGAGACACCATAACTAAAATAAATCTCGTCAATATCAATGTTGTGAGCAATGAAAAAGAAGGTTCCACTTGGATTTCTGAAGTATGTTTTTGCGTCCTTGCCAGAGTAGACAGCACTTCTCCAATATGTAGCATTTTCCTTCAAGGTAATTATCTGTCTGGGAACTTCAGGATCAATGCCTGCAGTGAACTTTCCTGGTTGTGGATCACCAAGTGCTGACCATGATGTAAGCAGCCTTTGTTTGCCTGTTCTTTTGTTCACGCTAAGCTTCATGCCAGGCAACATCGTGTCAAATGGATGATCAAAGCTCTGCCACAAATGTTTCCTTTATACTTCAGCTCAAGGTTTCCACTATCCATTAGTAAACCAGTTGTGGCATTCATTGTGGAAGCAGGTACTGAAGCATTAGATGACCAGATAACTTTTCTAGTCATCCCATCTAACACCACCAGATTTCCATCACCACCGAGCATGAAAACACCCGGAGAATCAAGTGGGGATTCTCTGTTGGCAACCCATACTACTGGTGTATCTGGGATTGTGTTGTACCATATAACAAGGAAGTATTTGGTGGAATTTTCAGGTCGAAAAAGCCTAATGCGAATGTTCCTGTGGTACAAGTCAAGGTCTGGTTCTCAGTGATAGATTTTCCTGGTACTAAATTGTCTTGGCTGGTACAAAGAGATAAGAGTAATGTAACAAGACAGAGAAACAACCACTCCATTCAGAGACACAGAGACAGAGGAAGAGGAAGAACTTTCATGCCTCAAACTAATCAACTAAGGTGGCTACTACTAGCTGATAATAATTTGCTTCAAACCATAATTTCATCTTCTCCATTTTAAATGAGAATGATCATGTGGTCTAAGAACCTAAAATTCATCAATTATAAAGTTAAAATGATTTGAGGCGGCCACCATTTACTACTAGTATGATCACCTTGCACTATAGGAGCACAACAAGCACCAAACAAACCTAACACTCAGCGGGCCACCGACTATCTCAATTCAAATGTGAAAAGATAGAGGCAAATTAATCCTGATTATATATGTTGCGTGAATCTTTGGTAACAGAAACAACATGTTCCATTTCAATGTAAAAGCTAGGAGTTGCTGGCTCATGCAGGCATACTTATTAGACACTTCAAAGTAAAGAGGCAGACATCTTCTGTCTTGTGTTGAAATGGTTTTGTAGAGAACGTTGCTGGAAAAGGGATATTTAGGAGACTAGGAAAATCACTAAGATAGTGGAAGAACTTTCTAGACAAAGGCCACATCCAACAAAAGAAATAATCTTAGAAGGGCTGGGAACATACCAAACAAAATTTTGTCCAACCATCGATTGGGCATGAACTCATAGATCAAGATCAGTTCCTCCTCTTCAATACAGCAACGCAAGAGCCTAACAAGATTGGTGTGTTCGAGTTTGGCTATGAGCTTTCCAAACATCCGAATGAATGATTTCCAAAGGAAACTTAGTAATAAAATTAAGGGAGATTCACTATTATACCTAATATAGGAGCCCAAATTATTAAAAAAAACAATATATGAAATGGACTTTAGAAACACACCCAAAGCTCATTTACAACATAACAAAAAGGCTTTTAACTTCTTTTAAATTACAAAGCTGTCATTGACTTCTTAAAACAAACTCAACTCCAAAACCTCATAAAAAAAGCCCAAAATACTCAATAGGGCATCAAAGTAATTTAATAATCAAAATTAAATTCAATAGGGCCAGCTATCATTTTTTGAGTTTTTTTTTTTGGTTTGTTTATAGAAATTAAATGGTGTAGGGTTTATTTATATTTTTAGTGCT
Source organism: Prunus mume (assembly GCF_029339155.1). Taxonomy (NCBI): domain Eukaryota; kingdom Viridiplantae; phylum Streptophyta; class Magnoliopsida; order Rosales; family Rosaceae; genus Prunus; species Prunus mume. The sequence continues at coordinate 27,372,671 of NC_142701.1, forward strand.
TAGTCATATCTCTAAAAGTAAATGAGGAAAATGGAAGTTTAACACTTCTGCCCAAAGGGCATGATGAACGAAAAAAGTTAGTTTTTTTTTTTTCTTCTAATAAAGGCAAATGCTGAGAAGACACCAAACGATGCAAAATGGATGAGGCAGGATGGCCAAGCTGAGAATGCCATATGTCCTTATTGACTTGAACTCCTACGAAAGCAACTCGCGTATCCGGAGGAGTTGAACTTGATGGAGATGGAAAAGGGTAAAGATCATTAATACTCGGACTGCAGAAAAGCATCCTCTCAGTCTTCAAATCATGTACACAAAAATAGGTAGGATAAAAGATGAAGAAATAGTCATTGTCACAAGAAAAACGGTTAACAAAAACAAGTTTAGTACAGGTTTGAGAGCAACAAAGAAGGTTAGACAAAGAATAATAAGAGGAACTATGAACAATATTAGAACTACCAATATGAGATATAGTTAAACCTGTTCCGCCAATGACACCACCAATGGAGTCATTACCATGATATTCTCTAGGGTTGTTCATAACACCCACATTTGGGGTAATATGAGAGTTGGCACCAATATCCATAAGCCAAGAGGAGGATCCATGTTGTTGAGAGGAAGAAGTAGCCATGGTAGATAAGTGCTGTGTAAGAACACGACCAGGCAAGATTCATGCGGATTATAGCAATCCAAGGCGGCGTGACCACCACGGCCACAGATTTGATAAAGAATCTGTGAACTAGAAGGAAAGGTAGCAGGATTAAGAGCCATGGAAGATGAGGAAGCATCACCAAGGAAAGAAGAAGAAACACCGCTGGAAGAAGATGGAGCAGTACCAACAACACTAGTTGTGGAAAAAGAAAAACTACCACGACCACCATGAAAAGAGGAACCGCCAAAAAAACCATGGCTACCACGCTGTCCAAACGAGCCATGGCCACGAAAACCACCACGTCCATGTGAAGCAACCATAGTAGTACCTCCAAGGTCAGAACTAGGAAGTTAGACAGATGGAGCCGACGTTCAGACACTAAGAATAAGAGTCTTAAGGGGAGTATCATAAGTAATGTGAGAATCACAAACTTGGGCAGAGCTGACAGTAGTCTCATATAAAGGACCCATGTTGTTCATGATAATAGCAACAAGATTAGAGTCACTCACAGAGGAGCCAAAAAGAGCAAGGTTGTCAGCCAGAGAGTTCACCTTATCAAGAAAGTCAGCAATCGAGAGAACACCTTGAGTAGTTTGCAGCAAGTCACCACGAAGCTGGAGGAGTCAATTTTGATTTTGGAAAGCATAACGTTTTTCAAGAGATAACCAAGTGAGATGCGCAGAAGTAGAACGAGCAACGGTGGCAAGCACATCAGGAGAGAGAGACCCATTAAGCCAGGACAACACCATTTGATCATGTTGAATCCAGTCCTCATAAGCCAGATTCACCTTGTCAGTTGGTTTACCAGCAACATCCGAGTGAAAGGCAAGAGGACAGATATCTGGTACCGTCAACAAACATCATAAGAGAGCGGCTGCAAAGACGCGGCACAATTTGCACAAGCCATAAAGGATAGGTATTAAGTTCCAACTTGACGGTCAACACGTTGGAAACATTGGGCATATAAGCAACAAAGGAAAAGCTGGAACCAGAAGCAGAGGTCGCCATAGAGAAGGTTGGGTGAGAAGAAAAAGAGGATAAAAAAAAAATTAAATTTTTGATGTTAATTAGTATGACATTGTACTTCTTGGCTTAAGTTGAATTATTTCATATGTGAAAAGGTGCATTGTTTCATAGAAATTGAAACATTGCACTTCTTGGCTTAAGTTGCATTGTTTCATAGTAATTGAAACATTGCACTTCTTGGCCTATGGTTGTAACAGGAAAAGACACATTTGTTGATATTTTTTAGTCACATCTTTTCTGAACAGAGGTCTTATTGTCTATAAATAGAGAAAGTCCTACAACATTTCATTCATCCAATTGTCATCCAACAATAGTAGTTTTTAGAGCATTCGTAGCATTATATTTTCAGAAATACAGTGAGTTAGTAAGAGAGAATTCATACACAAGTTTGAGTTTGCTTTTCTTGGGGATTGTAGTGCTACTTCAACAAGAAGTCAATCCTAGGAGATGTTTGCCAAGCAAATCTTAAAAGCACTTGTGACGAGGCAATTTAATCTTAAGGAGATAGAACCAAGTTTTAGACTCGATCATCTGTAAATTATTCTTAATATTTTCCTTGTCGTTATTTTCATGTATTTATTTCAAATTTGTAGTGAAGTTTTATTTTTGAAATTCTGCAAATATAGCAATTATCTTTATATTTTACCAACACCATATACCAAGGAAAAATTTCTTAGAATTTTGAGGACTGAAGAAGCCTAATGCAAAGAGTCCACCGGAAGAAGTCAAAGTCTGGTTTGCACTGATAGATTTGCCTGGTACTAAGTTGTCTTGGCTGGTACAAAGAGAGAAGAGAACAATGACAATACAAAGAAAGAACCACCCATTCAGATACAGAGAGACAGAGGAAGAAGAAGGAAGTTCATGCCTTGAACTAATAGAAGTGTCTAGCAATAATTTGTCACTAAAACTAGTTAAAGTGCACACCATAATCGCATCTCCTCCATTTAAAATGAGCATCATGTGTTCTAAAGAACCTTAATTTCATCAATTGTTAAATCCAAATGTCGGTAGTGACAGAAATCCAGTAGGGACAAAATGAGGCGGCCACCAGGGGCTCTGTACAAATAGGGCCTCCTAGAACAAACTCTGGAACAAAAATATATAAAAAGAATTAGTCCGTATATATTGATAACAAATTTAAAACTATTCATTAATATCTATTTTTTAAAATATTATAAAGGATTATCAAATAAATAATTCAACAAGGAATATAAATAATTCATCAAATTATTAATTATAGTTAACCAAAAGAAAAACCTATGCACGGTGGATATAGATATAGTATAGAACGAGAGCTCCTATGATATGTAATTTTAATGTATTAATATATTACGCGATATAATTTCTTTTTAGAGGTGGATACATCATATATTAAATTAGAACAAATATATTATACATAATAATAAAATAATATATATAGTGAAACAAAAGAAGAAAAAAAAAATTGAGGGCCCTCTTAAAATTGGGGCAACAACCGCCCTTGCACACCCCAAAGTTCGCCTCCGGCGGCCACCATATACTTTCTCCTGATCCCCTATTGGCCCAACCATGTACTTTCCACTATGGCAAACATACCCTACCACTCAGCAGGATGTCTGAAAGACAACAAAGTCATAGGGGACATCATCATAGACATGGACATGTACTTTGAACTGAAAAAAGCTTTTTGTTTCAACGTGGCATATTAGGAGGCTAGGGCAATCAAGTACTACTGCTTCGTACAGAAATTTTCGATTAAAGAAATGCTAGCAACCTTCTCTCTAAGTTTTCTTGCGTATTGACATTCTCTTTTTACACTTTAAATAATGTCATTAATATATTATACAAGCTAACTTCAGCTTTCCAAATTTACCCTTATTAAATGTATTCAATTTATCCAAAAAAAATTCACAAGTTTCTTACCATCTTATTAATTTTTTTTCTAACGTCAATTATTTTTTTTAAAGAAAATATATGCTTTTAAGAGGAAATGTCCCTTCTTCTTCTTTTTTTTTTTTTTTAATAATTTATAACACAAAGGGTTTAGATAGGGAAAAAAAAAAGTCCTTTGTGTTAAAAAAAAATGAACATTTCCTTTTTTTTTGAAAAAAGCAAACATTTTCTTTAAAAAAAAATAATTGACATTTAAAAAAATATATAAAGATTGTAAGAAAGTTGTGAATTTTTGTGTGGATAACTTGAATATATTTAATAAGGATAAACTTGGAAAGCAAAAGTTAACTTGTATATATATTAATGACATTATTTTAAGTGTAAGGAGAATAACACATGTCAAGCAAAAAAGGGAAAATGTCCAAAGAAGAAGGTTAGAGAGAAGGTTGATAGCATTCCTCTTTGGATTAATTAATGGTAGAGAAGTGAGTGTAGGGGACTTTTCTTCCGGTTTGTGAATGGGTTAATAGTAAAGGCCAAATTGATGAAATTTTCCCTTTGTCTGAGTTCGAAAATTAAGCCTTAAAAATGCTTCGAAAGGGCAGCAAAGCCTTATTATGAAGTATTTTGGTTACCTTCACCAGCCAAAACAATGGCAACTTACAGGTAATTTTTGCATACTTACAGATAAACTTTTGAGCTTGGCATGTGGTATGGAAGCAAAATCAACATGAGTTTAACACTGAGGGGAAATTTAGGCTTTCTTAGGGGGGAAAAAGGGAAGTGTTAAGGTGAGAAAGGAGAGATTTGTAGGAGATTTGGCTAGGAAGAGAGAAATGAATAACAATGCTCTTCCGGCAGCTTGACAGATACTCTATCTGCCAGAAGAGAAGAATGGAGAAGAGGGTGAACAGAGCACAAGATTGCTGGGTTTTTACAAGTTAGAGAGAAAGCTTGCTCTCTGAATCTGGGTTGGTTTCGTTGGGTAGGAGATGCCTCATTTTATAGCTACTGGAAATCATCCCTTCCCAAGAAACCCTAATGGTTTTTACCCATTTTGGCTAAGTTTTTCCCTTCCTTTCTCTTCTCCTCCCTTGGCTTTTCCTATCTTGGTGAAATTTCATCTGTCTATTCGCACAAAATCAGGAACTTTGGGAGCTCAAGGCCCCTTTCCCGCGGCTGTTCCAGTATGTGATTTCCATTCCCAACCATCTTCTTCTTTTCTTTCCTCCTCTTTTCTGTGGCCAGGTCTGATGGGGGAAGGAATTGGGGTATGTATGCTGGTTTGAAGAGTGCTTCTTTTCTGGCGACTTGCACGTTAATATCCTTTGGTTTTCGGGTGTTTTGTGCTTGGAAATTGTTCCTTCCCATATGCTGCAGCCTTCCAGTAGCTCTGCATATGTGGACACTTTGCTCCATACGTGGCTTCTGTTTCTTTTAGCAAAAGGGCTGATGCTTTTGCTGCTTCTTACCTCCAATTGTGTGGGCCTTTAAAGTAGCAAGTCAACCTTCCAAACAAATGGGCTATTTTCATCTAACATTGGGCCATATGGGTTAATTTTAATGGATCATTTTGGTTGGGCTATTTTGGTTGGACTATTTTCCCATTTTGTACTCTTATTTCCTAACTGAATAGAATGGTCTGGTAGTTTCATCCTGTCAAAATTTGAGAACCCTTCTTCTTTATCACAAGTCAATTCCTTTTCCCGAACACAGCCTTCGGGCCAATCCCACATAGCCCATTTTTTGTGAAATTATATTTATATTATATATATCCCGAGTACTGTTTCTAGACTATTCATTCGCAATAGTGAAGTACCGATTTTGCCCTTTTGTGAATTTTTCCTTATGTTCCCTTTTTGCCCCTTTCTCTTTGGATATACTAACTCTCCCCACTATTTCGTTTCCACAGAACATCGTCCGCTTGAACCACTTCGTTTGGCTGGTTGGGGGCAGCCATGGAATGCAACGGCGGTCTTGGATTCGTTTGGGCCGTCGATTTCCATTTGAGCTGGCGCCTTGTGAATCTCGCCGTTTGTTTGGTCTTCATCTCATCTCATCTGCTCATTCGTTGGTTCAGCCATCTTCAGTCTTCTGTCCAATGAAACCAAAGCCGCTTTACCTTCCAAACTGCGTGCGCCTTCACCAAGAGAAGTGCGAGAGAGAGAGAGGCCTCAGAGATCATAGTCGTCTTCTCTAATTCTCAGACTTGGGTGCTTTCAAGGTAAGCCTGCATAACTTATTCTCATATTCTCCCCCCTTGTGAATTCATCTCATCTCATCTGCTCTTCGTTGGTTCAGCCATATTTCCAGCTGCGCTTCATCCTTCTTCTCATCGCACGGGTTTAGCTCAAAGGGATTTCTAGGTTTCGTACAAAAAAGGTTGGTTTTAACGTTCTTTTGGTTCAATAGACTGTTGTTTGTCATTTTCTATTTTTCAACTTAATTATGTCATAATAGTTATTGCCCTCACTCAAATTTTTCCATTTATATACACTAACACCTGCTATTTTCCAAATTTATGTCAACAGAGTCAAAACCTCCCAGAGGAGGAGAAAAAACGTAAGCCCCCTTTACAGTGAGCTAGCAAGACCTAGATCCCCTTCCACCACCCAGTACCATATACATAAACACCTGTCCACACTCTTTTGAACAATGAGCAACTTTTAGTTGCTCATATTTTGATGTTTTTATAACTACTTGATCTATTAAAATATGCCCAATATTTTCACATAACAAGTAGCACATAAAACATGTTATTAGTTTATTTTTTGTAACTTAAGCTTGCTAAATTAAGCATAATACCACTATTTAGATTTCCATGTTTATATAAATAGTACCATTTTCCCTGCATATTTTCACGACTTTATACACATTTCACACGATTTCAAAACCCGCAGCATCACGCGGGCACCATTGCTAGTTTGTTCCTAAAACCTTTCAGACACTTGCACTGTGATGAGAGGGGATTGCTATTTATATCACAGGCACCATCAGGACCGCATCGAGAATAAAATTCACATTTATGAACTGGCTCTGTCCAATATGGAAACCAAAAATACCTTGAAGGGTGTCCCTGGAATGGGACTATATAAACAAGAATAGTATTGCTGAGTTCTTGCAATTGTCACAACGTTTTGCTTCTTAGTTTATATACCTAACATTAAATGTGTTGAGGAAAGGAAACAAATATTGGAAGCTCTATCGACCTTCTGGCAAACTGATGGTGACTCCATTGTTGGAAAAAACGGCAGGTAATTGAGAAGAACCAACAACAGGTATGGAATTCCTGTTAGTTGAAAAGGCCGGTTCCTTGGAGGGTGGAAGTGATGTGGCTTCATTGCTCTGCAACATACGAATTACAGAAGCCATTGTTGGTCGATCAGCTGGAGCTTCTTGAACACACAAAAACCCTACATGGATACACTTCAAAGCTTCATCAGGGGGGCATGTTTCCCTTACTGATGCATCAATCACCTCCATTCCTCTACCTTCTTTCCACAATTCCCATGCCTAATTAAGATTTAACATACTTAAACTTGTATTTTACAGTTAATCGCAAATTTACAAGGCATAAAAACAGAAAGGAGCGTATATAGTTCAGAATTATTAATACTTACCCATCCAGCAAGAGTTGGTGAATGTTCAAAGTGATAAAAAGCAGCATTCCGCTTTCCACTGACAATCTCCAACAACAACACTCCAAAACTAAACACATCTAGTTTATCAGAGAAATGGCCATATCTTGCATATTCTGGAGACATGTATCCGCTGCATGAATTGATGGTAAAGAAGTAAGCAATACCGGTGATTGCATAAGGTTTAGCAAAACTGAATGAAAAACTTGTCTTTTATATATATATATACTTACTATGTGCCAACAACCCTGTTGGTATTTGCTTCAGTTTGATTTATCTCAAAAATCTTAGCCATTCCAAAGTCTGATATTTTTGGGTTCATTGCTCCATCCAACAGAACATTACTTGCTTTCAGGTCCCTGTGTATGATTTTCAATCTAGAGTACTTGTGGATATAAAGTACTCCCTGAGCAATACCCTCTATAATTCGAAAGCGTTTTCCCCAATGTAATTCTGCATTTTCAGATGGATCTGATAGGACAAACCATGAAGAAAATTTAGCTAGGTGTTTTTCTTTTTATTATAGATGAATGCTGGACAAATGGAAAAAGATCTTGTATTACACAACTTTTGCGCATTGAAAAGGATCTTGCTAAAAGGTAATCAAATTTGAGGTCCCAGAAATCAACAATATCAAAGAATCAATCTTCTAAGGAATGAGTATATACCAAACAAAAGTTTGTCCAAACTTCGGTTGGGCATGAATTCATAGATCAAGATCAGTTCCTCCTCCTCAATACAGCAACCTAAGAGCCTAACAAGATTGGTATGCTGGAGCTTGGCCATAAGATTTAACTCATTTATGAACTCCTCACGTCCTTGCCCTGACTTCTTTGACAGTCTTTTTATGGCTACTTCTTGATTTTCTGGCAAAATCCCCTGCAGTGGACGGAAAATCAAACACAAAGTGAACCACCATCCTACCAATCGAACTTATTTAGGAAAAAGGTTGTTAAGAGAACCAAAAAGTATAATATTTATGAAAGAAAAACTAATGTACTTTAATTACAGGGAAGAGTCACCTTATAAACAGGGCCAAATCCTCCCTCTCCCAGTTTGTTAGCTTCAGAGAAGTTGTTTGTTGCATTTAATATACTCTTTAAACCGAAGATTGGTAGTTCTGTGTCATTCTTTCCACCTCCAGCACCATAATTTAATTTTGTCACACCATCCTTCCTCCTCTGCGTCCTATTTCAGAGCATGGATCATTTGTTTATAGAATCCGTGTGAATGCATGAGTGCATGTGTGTGTGAGAAAGAGAGACAGAGTGGTGGCAATACCTTCGCTTCCCCAATCTTTTCTTCCATAGGAAATAGCAAAAAATTATCATAAGCAACTCTGCTGCTGCTAAGACCATTGCAATTATAAAGGGGCGCTTATCCGCATCACCCTTGCCATCTGCAAAAAATAAAATTAAATAAAATTAAATATTCAGGTTGACCAATTAAAAGGATGGCTATCCAAGAAATGATCTTTATAACAACACCGATAATTATCCACTTATTACTTTTAAGATACATAAGCTCAGAAGCTGCAAGTCTGATGTATAAAGTTCTTCCACCAGCGTCATCTGCCACGAGTTCTTGCACACCCAGGAGATCTCCAATCCAAATTGAACATGCGTTACTGCTTTCATAAGCATAAGCAGTGCAAGAGCAGTTATTTAAGCAGATCGATTCACATTTCTTAGCACTCCCAACCTTAACATGCAGTTCATTTTCAGGCATTGACATGCTATGCATTTCTAGAAACTGGTCTTTCGTCCCAATAACACTAGTTGAATTCCCACACTGCAAATTGGTTTTTCTCTGACACCCACCAGAGTAATCCTGCAAAGCCCAATCCCGTGGCGACTTCTGCTCAAAACCCATCAAACAATTACACAAGACCCCGGATTTTTCATTGCAGCTCCCAAATGGCCCGCAAATAGCATAAACTGCACATTGCTGTCTTGGTTCAGACCAAAATATTTTCCATGGCCTGGAAGGCGTATACCAAATTAATTGCTGGATCTGCCCCGATATTGGCATCATGGTTGGAGATACTTTTTTTGGATCATAAAGCGAATAGGTGAGATAACTTCCGTTTTCATTTGAAACAAAGCTGTAGTTGTAGACGTAATTATGCCTCATATAAGGAAGCAAGCTGAAAATATTTGAACTTGCATTCCAAGATCCACTGGTCCAATACTGTTTAGACCTATTCCACAGTAAGATATATGAATTGCTTCGGTCTAGCTTAAAAGAGTAAAGACCTGGTGCAGGATCCCGTGAGTTCTTCCATGAAGTGAGAATTTGGGTTTGATTGGTAATATTGTTGAATCCAAGCTTGGCTCCTGGTAGCCATGTATGCGTTGGATGATCAAAGCTTTGCCATAAAAACTCAGATGAAATAGAATGAGCTCTTAAGACAAGATTTCCACTATCTAAAAGAACTGCTTGCACAGAAGCAGGGGTGGTGGTGGAGCTCAAATGGGTGGACCAAACTGGAGTTTTGGCCTCATTAAAGAGAACTAAATTGCCATCTGAGATATTCAACACTGATGAAAATCTATCAGAGATTGGTATTTCCCTATTTGCCACCCAAACTATGGTATTCGCAGATACCACTCGGCCGGAATACCAGGTACCTATGTAGTGGCGGCCATCGAATTCGAAGAACCCCAGTTCAAAATCCCCGGAGACGATTGTCTGGTCACCGGAGAGAGATTGGTTTGCATTGATGGTGTCAGCTGCAAAGGAGATACGGGACTCGAGAAATAGGCACAATAAAACAACTATAAACACCAACATTGGGTTGGTTTTCGTATCCATGGCTGCACTAATAATTTGCACACAAGAAAGATAATGTCTTGCTACTTAATCCAATTCAACCATTGAAGGGTCAAGTCATGCGTCTACTTAATCCAAGTCAATCATTAATGAGTGCTATATATTTTCCTTTCAAATACTCAATTCAAATACTTCACGTATTAAAATGTTAGAAAGAGACTAGCTTAGGGGGGTGTATTCAATTAGGATTCTAGAGTGTTTAAAAAGATTTTGTTTAAGTGTCAGCTTTCATAGAACTTGATGGAACTTTAGAATTTGTATAGAACTTGATAGACTTTCAGAAGACTTTTGTATAATTTTTTAATAAACTTTCATAAGATTTGTATGGCTTTTATTCCAGGCTTTGAATGTGGATATGTTTACACATTGGCCTCTTATGTAGACAGTATATTTCATTTTATCCCCATCCTTGTCAAAGCCAATACTGCAGGCAATGCATTGATGCTATTTCTAATCCAAGTTTGTCCAAATAAAAAACAAACCTGCCCACAGAAAAACGAGTCTAAACATTGGTTTTACACATCTATTCAAATCCAAGCATTGGTTGTCCAAATTGTAAACCGTCATTACCTGCACATAAGGAGGCTACAAAGGCTTTAGGATAGCGTCTTTGACGTGCTTTCACTATACCAGGCTTGCTTTCTTAATTTTAACTTATTCTATTTATTTATTTATTTGTCTCTTTATTTTTTACTTTACTGTCTAAGCTTTGTTTTTTATTATTATTTATATCTAAAGGTTTAAATAAGAACTTTATAAAAAAGGAAAAACCACAATTTTTAATAATAGGAGCAGCATGGGCAGGGTGGTGTTGGGGGAGAGGAGGAAATGACTATAAGTGGCGGTATAGTAGGAGAAAAAAAAATTATAGGAGTAGAATCTGAAGGCAAGGAAGACACCCCCGTAGTCTGAGTATGAAGTGTTGCATATGGGAAAGTGGTTTCATCAAATACAACATGTCGGGAGAGAAAGACCTGACCGGTAGATGGATCAAGGCACCTATATCCCTTTTGATTTAGCGAGTACCCTAGGAAAATGCATTTAAGTGAACGAAATTGCAACTTGTTGTTATTATAAGGGCGAAGATAGGGAAAACATGCGAATCCAAAATTTTTAAGAAAATCATATTGTGGAGTATGAGGGGAGATGATTAATCAGATAAACAGCGATGTGAACGGCCTCGGCCAAATAAGTGATGGGCATGGAGGCATGGGCTAACAAGGTAAGGTGCATATCAACAATATGACAATGCTTGTGTTCGGCTAAACCATTTTGTTTAGGATGATGAGGACAAGTTAACTGATGATTAATCCCATTAGTTTCTTAAAACGTCCTAAACACAATATAAGTATATTCATCCCCTCCATAAGTTTGAAACATCTTTATGCGAGATGTGAAGGGATTTAAATTTAACAAAACTAGAAAATACTTTAGATTTAAAACTCATGGGATAAACCCGAAATTATCAACAAATAATACATAATACTTGAAACCATAAATTGAAGAATTAGATGCACTCCAAACATCTGAATGAATGACTTCCAAAGGAAACTTAGCAATAAAATTAAATGAAGAAAATGGAAGTTTAACACTTTTGCCCAAAGGGCATGATGAACAAAAAATTTAGTTTTATTTTTCTAATAAAGGCAAATGTTGACAAGACACCAAACGATGCAAAATGGATGAGGCAGGATTGCCAAGCCGAGAATGCCATAGATCTTTATTGACTCGAACTCCTATGGAAGCAACTCGCGTACCCGGAGGAGTTGAACTTGATGAAGATGGAAGAGGGTAAAGACCATTAATACTGGGAAAACAGAAAAGGATCCTCTCGGTCTTCAAATCTTGTACACAAAAATAGGTAGGATAAAAGGTGAAGAAACAGTCATTGTCACGAGAAAAACGGTTAACATAAACAAGTTTAGTACAGGCTTGAGAGCAACAAAGAAGGTTAGACAAAGAATAAGAAGAGGAACTGTGAACAATATTAGAACTACCAATATGAGATATAGTTAAACCTGTTCCGCCAATGACACTACCAATGGAGTCATTACCACGACATTCTCTTGGGTTGTTCATAGCACCCACATTTGGGGTAATATGAGAGTTGACACTAGTATCTGTAAGCCAAGAAGAGGATCCATGTTGTTGAGAGGAAGAAGCAGCCATGGCAGATAAGCGCTAAGTAGGAACACGACCTTCAAAGGCAAGATTCATGCGGTTATAGCAATCCAAGGCGGCGTGACCACCATGGCCACATATTATATAAAGAATCCGTGAACTAGAAGGAAAGGCAATAGGACCAGGAGCCACGAAATATGAGGAGGCATCACCAAGGAAAGAAGAAGGAACACTAATGGAAGAAGACAGAGCAGCACCAACAACACTAGTTGTGGAAAAAGAAAAACTACCATATAACCACCATGAAAAGAGAAACCGCCAAAAAAACCACGGGCACCATGCTGTCCAAATGAGCCATGGCCACGAAAATTACCACGTCCGCGTGAAGCAACCATAGCAATACCTCCAAGGTCAGAACTAAGAAGTTGGACAGACTGGGCTGACGTTTAGCACTAAGAAGAAGAGCCTTAAGGGTATCATAAGTAATGGGAGAATCACGAGCTTAGGCAGAGCTAACAGTAGTCTCATATAAAGGACCCACGTTGTTCATGAAAATAGGCAACAAGATCAGAGTCACTCACAAAGGTGCCAGAAAGAGCAAGGTTGTTAGCAGAGAGTTCACCTTATCAAGAAAGTCAGCAATCGAGAGATCACCTCGAGTAGTTTGTAGCAAGTCACCACAAAGATGGAGGACTCGATTTTGATTTTAGGAAGCATAACGTTTTTCAAGAGATAACCAAGTGAGGTGCGCAGAAGTAGAACGAGCAACGATGGCAAGCATATCAGAAGAGAGAGACCTATGAAGCGAGGACAACACCATTTTATCCTGTTGAATCCAATCCTCATAAGCCAGATTCACCTTGTCGGTTGGTTTAGCGCGACATCGAGAGAAGGCTTGAGGCGGATACTAGTACCGTCAACATACTTCATAAGAGAGCGGCTGCAAAGAAGCGTCACAATTTGTGCAAGCCATAAAGGATAGGTATTACGTTCCAACTTGACGATCAACACGTTGGAAACATTGGGCATAGGAGCAACAAAGGAAAAGCTGGAACGAGCGAGTCGCCATAGAAGGTTGGGTGAGAAGAAAAAGAGGATAAAAAAATTAATTTTTGATGTTAATCAGTATGACATTGTACTTCTTAGCTTAAGTTGCATTATTTCATATGTGAAAAGGTGCATTGTTTATAGAAATTGAAACATTGCACTTCTTGGCTTAAGTTGCATTGTTTCGTAGTAATTGAAACATTGCACTTCTTGGTTTAAGTTGCATTGTTTCATAGTAATTGAAACATTGTACTTCTTGGCCTATGGTTGTAACAGGAAAAGACACATTTGTTGATATTTTTCAGTCACATCTTTTCTGAACAGAGGCCTTGTTGTCTATAAATAGAGAAGGTCCTACAACATTTCATTCATCCAATTGTCATCCAACAATAGTAGTTTTTAGAGCATTCGTAGCATTATATTTTCCGAAATATAGTGAGTTAGTAAGAGAGAATTTATACAGAAGTTTGAGTTCACTTTTCTTGGGGATTGTGGTTCTACTTCAACAAGAAGTCGATCGTTTTATCTTGGGAGGCGTTTGCAAAGCAAATCCTAAAAGCACCTATGAGAAGACAATTTAATCTTAAGGAGATAGAATCAAGTTCTAGACTCGATCATCTGTAAAGTATTCTTAACATTTTCCTTGTCGTTATTTTCTTGTATTTATTTCAAATTTAAATGAAGTTTTATTTTCGAAATTCTGTAAATATAGCAATTATCTTTATATTTTACCAACACCATATACCCAGGAAAAACTTCTTAGAATTTTGAGGACTGAAGAAGCCTAATGCAAAGGTTCCACTGGAAGAAGTCAAAGTCTGGTTTGCACTGATAGATTTGCCTGGTACTAAGTTGTCTTGGCTGGTACAAAGAGGGAAGGGAACAATGACAATACAAAGAAAGAACCTCCCATTCAGATACAGAGAGACAGAGGAAGAAGAAGTTCATATGCCTTAAACTAATACAAGTGTCTAGCAATAATTATTCCGTATATAAAAGTGTCACTAAAACTAGTTAAAGTGCACACCATAATTGCATCTCCTCCATTTAAAATGAGCATCATGTGTTCTAAAGAACCTTAATTTCATCAATCGTTAAATCCAAATGTCGGTAGTGACAGAAATCGTGTAGGGACAACATGAGGCGGCCACCAGGGGCTCTGTACAAATAGGGCCTCCTAGAACAAACTCTTGAACAGAAATATATAAAAAGAATTAGTCCGTATATATTGATAACAAATTTAAAACTACTCATTAATATCTATTTTTAAAAATATTATAAAGGATTATCAAATAAATAATTCAACAAGGAATATAAAATAAAAAAAACCCATGGTTCATCAAATTATTAATTATAATTAACCAAAAGAAAACGTATGCACGGTGGATATAATTATAATTATTAACAAGAGCTCTTTTGATATGTAATTTTAATGTATTAATATATTATGTGAGAACAACTTAAAAGAAGGGAGTTTCACTAAAACACCCAAAATGAGGGTTGAAATTATAAAAAAACCCAAGCACTATTTAAACATATAAACACACCCAAAACCCATCATTACACGCACTCAAAACTCATTTATAAACACACCCAAAAAGTTGACTTTGGGGTTGATTTTGGGTGTGTTTCTATGTTTAAATAGTGTTTGGATTTTTTTTTAATACATGTCTAGGATTGAGTTTATTTATAAATTTGTATTAAAAGAAACCGTGGATATAATTTCTTTTTAGAGGTGGATATATCATATATTAAATTAGAACAAATATATTATACATAATAATAAAATAATATATATAGTGAAACAAAAGAAGAAAAAAAAAATTGAGGGCCCTCTTAAAATTGGGGCCACAACCGCCCTTGCACACCCCAAAGTCGCCTCTGGCGGCCACCATATATTTTCTCCTGATCCACTATGGCAAACATAGCCTACCACTCAGCGGGATGTCTGAAAGACAACAAAGTCATAAGGGACATCATAGACATGGACATGTACTTTGAACTGAAAAAAGCTTTTTGTTTCAACGTGGCATATTAGGAGGCTAGGGCAATCAAGTACTACGGCTTCCTACAGAAATTTTGGATTATAACATTTGAGTAGAGACTACTGCTGGTCAAGTGGAATGAGCATGTGATAAAAAGTTATTTCCTTTCTCATTTGTTTCCTTGCTTATCGTTGAAGTGTCAAACAATTGGCGGGCAGGCTTGGTTGTGGGAAATAAAATGCTTTCCCACTGAAACACAATCCACATACCAAAGATTGTGAAGACCAATTAAGCTGAGTCGAGCTTCTGGCAAGCTAATGGTCACTGCACTAATGGAACAGCCAACATCACTGCAATTGATTGTCATACTTGTCACACTGTTTTTATTTTTCCGTTTATAATAACTTTGAACGCGTTGAGAAAAGAAAACATTATTGAACCTCTATCGAGCTTGTGGCGTAGTAATGGTGACTACATTGTTGGAAAAAAAGAAGAAGCAGCAGCAGCACTAGAATTCCCAATTGTTGAAAAAGCAGGTTCTTTGGTAGGAGGAAGAGATGTAGCTTCATTGGCCAGCATAAGAATTACAGAAGACATTGTTGGGCGATCAGCGGGAGCTTCTTGAACACACAAAAGCCCTACTTGGATACACCTCAGGGCTTCATGAAACTGATTCATCAATTCTTCTGTCTTCTTTCCATAACTCCCATGCCTATGGTTTAAGATTATATATAAAAGCACATCAATCTTGCATGAACATTCACTGATGTTTGAAGTTAGCAGTTAATTGCAAATTTGAAAGGCTTAAGAACAAAAAGGAATATAAACTAGATTTTCTAATACTTACCCATCGAGCAAGAGTCAGTAAATTGTGAAAACGATAAAAACCAGCATTCTTCTTTCCACTTACTATCTCTAAAAGTAACACTCCAAAGTTAAATACATCCAATTTCCCCGAAAAATGGTCATACAGTGCATACTTAGGTGACATGTAGCCACTGCATGGATTAATTAATGGTAGAGAAGTGAGCAAGACCAGTGATTGCATATCGTTTTTAATACATGAATGAAAGCATGTGCTATACATATACTTACTATGTGCCAACAACCCTGTTGGTATTTGCTTCAATTTGATTTATCCCAAAAATCCTTGCCATCCCAAAGTCTGAAATTTTGGGGTTCATTGTTACATCCTGTAACACCCCGACTCCAAATTTACCATGTTTTAATTAATTTGAGTGGAATTACGAATTTACCCTTAGGATAGGGGTAATTTGGTCATTTCTTATCTGGAAGGAATTTGGGAATTCCGGCTGTACCGTTGCGTAGAACACGGTGAGATGAGTCCATAGACACGAAGTGGGCTCGAATTGGAGTTGTAACGAGAGAGTTACAATCGAATGAAACTCAGTGGCATAATCGTAATTATTTGAAAGAGAGATTTTTGATAAAAAGTCAAAAATGCCCTCAGATCTCTCTCTCCGCTCGCGCGTCTCTCTCTCTCTCTCTGGTTCGCGACAACGACCACGGCCGGCCACGTTTTGGCTGGCCGTGCTCTCGTCCGACCACCAAAGTTGAGGCGGTACCAAAATGACTGGCGCCGTCCTCTTCCTACCTCGGCCGAGTCCGCCGCCATCCGCCATGATTTTTTGGAACACGGGAGAAAAGCTCCGGTTTTGACAAAACCGCGGCCGTTCTCCGTCGTCGGCGCCATTTTAGCGATCGGTATGAAATTCATCCATTCGCATGATCTAGCTGATGGTTGGGTAGGATTGCATCGATTTTGGCGTAGGATGTCCGATCTTGAATTGGATTTTGGTGGATTTGGAATGAGATTCCGGCCACTTCGTCAGTTTTTGGGTATGTCAGAACAAAAGTGACTCCAAATATAGTGTTATACCTAGGATAGGAATCTTGGTGTGATTTTGGGTTTTTCGTGATGGGTTATCGCTTTGGACCTACCTATTTGTCGGCGTGTGGCGGCGTGTGAAAGCCTGTAGAAAAGGGCTTTGGGTCGATGTGATCTACTGGTTTTCATGGCGTGTGGATTCTTTGGATTCCAATTCGGATTGACGTTTGAACCGAATGGATTACGCATATTGTGAGTTATCCGGGTTCGATAGGTTCGGACCGTTGGATTAACTCCAATTTAATATATGTTGATATAGGCATTCCTAGGATCGTGTAGGATTTGGATTATAAAGCGGAGTCGGATACTTGAAATACCAACCCTAGGGTTAAGTTTATAGTAATGGTCCGATCGTGCGATCGTGAGCGATCCGACTGTCCGATCTGGACAAAACTTGCAGGACGTGCATCCTCGAGCTTGACCTATAGGAACTTTTGGATCAGAATTTGGAGGTCGTGGGCCCTGCTGGTCTGTTTGACCAAGGTTGGGTAGTTTGACCCTGGGTTGACCGCATGAGACTTTCGTTGTAGTTCTACCTTCCCAGGAGGGTTAGAATGACCTTAGTGACAGGTCTTGAGCGTTGTTGAGTTAAATGGTTTATATGGGTTTAGGATATTAGTTCATTATTTTTATGGGGGATTATCGGATGCTCTATCGAGTTGAGGTTTATGAAATAGAGGATTATGTAATTATATTTTATGTGTATATTTAAAGGTATAAAAGAGTATAGAATGTTAGTTTAGAGTGCTATACGCACTACCCTATGTACCTCCTCGGATATTGATTACACTATGTAAGTACTACCCTGTACTGATGAGGTCACACGTGTCGTAGGAGTAGCCGGTGTGTTGATAGACCTCCTACGTGGCCGGGTGCATCCCAACGTATGAGAGGAGATATGCGATATTGTGATGAAGTCACACGTGTCGTAGGAGTAGCCGGCGTGTTGCCAGACCCCATCGTGGCGGGTGCGTCGGCGTATGAGGAGAGATGTGATATTGTGATGAGGTCACCGTGTCGTAGGAGTAGCGGTGTGTTGACAGATCCCATCGTGGCGGTGCGTCCCTCGTATGAGGAGATGTGATATTGTGATGAGGTCACCGCGTGTCGTAGGAGTAGCGCGTGTTGTGAGACCCCATCGTGGCGGGTGCGTCCGGCGTATGAGGAGATGTGATATTGTGATGAGTCACGCGTGTCGTAGGAGTAGCGGTGTGTTGTGGATCCCATACGTGGCGGGTGCGTCCTCGTATGAGGAGATGTAATATTGTGATGAGGTCACCGTGTGCCGTAGGAGTAGCCGGCGTGTTGCGGACCCCATACGTGGCGGGTGCGTCGGGCGTATGAGGAGATGTGATTGTGTTGAGGTCACACGTGTCGTAGGAGTAGCGGTGTGTTGTGAGACCCCATACATGGCGGGTGCGTCCCGATGTATGAGGAGATATGTGATTGTGTTGAGGTCACCGCGTGTCGTAGGAGTAGCGGCGTGTTGCAGACCTCATCACGTGGCTGAGTGCGTCGGCGTATGAGGAGATATGTGATTGTGTTGAGGTCATACGTGTTGTAGGAGTAACGGCGTGTTGCGGACCCCATATGTGGTGGTGCGTCTGACGTATGAGGATATATGTGTTTGTGTTGAGGTCCACGTGTCGTAGGTTTATCCGGCGTGCGTCTGGCCCCATCGTGACTTTGGATGTTCAGCGTATGGGAGGTTTTGTTGAGTTGTGTTTTAGAGAAAAAGGGTTTTAGAGAAAGAACTACGTTTGGCTTAATCCCTCAGTAAGGGTATGTAGGTGTCACGCCGGACCGGTAGGTAAATCCGTGCGGTGCGTGAGAAAATAAAATAAAAAGAAATAAAATAAAAAGATGTCGAAACATGAGTTTTAAATAAACTTCTCTTATAAAAATACATCCAAAATCTTACAACTTTACAATAAATAAAGCTCTAACACTCTCATCTAATTCAGCCTCAACTGGTTTATTTCTTTTCTTGCCCACTAATTCATCTGAAAATTTAAACAGGGTGAGGATGAGCAACCACAGCTCAGTAGGGACATGAGACCTTACCACAGTAGATTGATATAACTAAATTAAGTGACAAGCAATCACACAGCCAAATATCACATTAATAATAATAATAATAATAATAATACATGAATGCTCTTCAATTCTAATCCCGTTAATTCATATAATTGGACAAGCAGACCTGCACGTCCCATACCATGCTTATACCACTTGGTCCCGAATGCCCATTTATATGAACTAACACCCATTTCAATCATCCCATAATTCCCCTTTTGTTAGTCATCTTGTCTAACTCCCTTTCGCCATCCGAATCACCCAATAAAACCATGTGCCTTTGTGGGATCCACTGAGACCTGGTACCTGCCAAGAGTTAGACTCAACTACACAAAAGACTATATCCATTACCCTCTTTTCCATTATTATCTTCTCCACCCAACAACTCCAACCAATTACCATGACATGATATAATTATGCCAACATTATTCAAATAGTTCACAATACGTAAATATAGTATATCAAGAACATGATACAATATCCCGCATAATATAGAGCTCACGAAATTTAATTAGATCAATCCCTGTAAAGGCTCCCAAGAAATCCCTACCTCGATTCCAAAGCATTGCTCCAATTTAAGAAAATACAAGCTAAGCCTGATATCTCTTCCAAGAATTTCACCATCTCTCTCTCTCTCTCTCTCTCTCTCTCTCTCTCTCTTTATTCTTCTCTTCATACAAACTTACAAATGCTGAAATGAGAATGAAAAACAAAGGAATGGAATGGTCTATATATAGTGTGGTGAAGACGGTAGCTACAGTACATGATAATATCAAATTTATGTAAGAACTTAATCTCCAAGTAATATATCAATAAGGCCTTGCATTCCAAGTCAACAATAGATAAGAAAGAATTGCTAGGAAGACACGTTGTGGTGATTAAATCCTATTCTAATTTCTTCATGGTGAGTTGACAAGGCTACTAGCATGCCTTGTTGACACCTAACTACCCATTCAAGAATCCATTTACTAATGAAGCCACCTATTAGCAAAATATATATATAATATACATATATATATATATATATAAGTTATACACATATATATAATAGAATAGGATATTTATGTAATACACACATATACAATATAATATAATATATAAATTAAATGGCAAAATATTAATTCTTCAAATTATATATACTATTATAAATACGGGGTTTCACAATCTACCCTCCTTAAAAGAAATTTCGCCCTCGAAATTTACTAACACTTAATCAAGAAAATCTATTCCAAAAAGTTATGCCCCTAACTCATTCTATCAATTCAAACTTATTTTGTACTAATACTAGATCACAGTTCCCAAGGGTGTCTAATCCCTATGCTCTGATACCATTTTGTCACGCCCCGGACCCGGGGGTAGGTGGAAATCCGTGCCCGGTGCGTGAGAAAATAAAATAAAAAGATGTCGAAACATGAGTTTTAAATAAACTTCTCTTATAAAAATACATCCAAAATCTTACAACTTTACAATAAATAAAGCTCTAACACTCTCATCTAATTCAGCCTCAACTGGTTTATTTCTTTTCTTGCCCACTAATTCATCTGAAAATTTAAACAGGGTGAGGATGAGCAACCACAGCTCAGTAGGGACATGAGACCTTACCACAGTAGATTGATATAACTAAATTAAGTGACAAGCAATCACACAGCCAAATATCACATTAATAATAATAATAATAATAATAATACATGAATGCTCTTCAATTCTAATCCCGTTAATTCATATAATTGGACAAGCAGACCTGCACGTCCCATACCATGCTTATACCACTTGGTCCCGAATGCCCATTTATATGAACTAACACCCATTTCAATCATCCCATAATTCCCCTTTTGTTAGTCATCTTGTCTAACTCCCTTTCGCCAGTCCCGAATCACCCAATAAAAACCATGTGCACTTTGTAGGATCACGAGACACAGTACCTGCCAAGAGTTAGACTCAACTACACAAAAGACTATATCCATTACCCTCTTTTCCATTATTATCTTCTCCACCCAACAACTCCAACCAATTACCATGACATGATATAATTATGCCAACATTATTCAAATAGTTCACAATACGTAAATATAGTATATCAAGAACATGATACAATATCCCGCATAATATAGAGCTCACGAAATTTAATTAGATCAATCCCTGTAAAGGCTCCCAAGAAATCCCTACCTCGATTCCAAAGCATTGCTCCAATTTAAGAAAATACAAGCTAAGCCTGATATCTCTTCCAAGAATTTCACCATCTCTCTCTCTCTCTCTCTCTCTCTCTCTCTCTCTCTCTTTATTCTTCTCTTCATACAAACTTACAAATGCTGAAATGAGAATGAAAAACAAAGGAATGGAATGGTCTATATATAGTGTGGTGAAGACGGTAGCTACAGTACATGATAATATCAAATTTATGTAAGAACTTAATCTCCAAGTAATATATCAATAAGGCCTTGCATTCCAAGTCAACAATAGATAAGAAAGAATTGCTAGGAAGACACGTTGTGGTGATTAAATCCTATTCTAATTTCTTCATGGTGAGTTGACAAGGCTACTAGCATGCCTTGTTGACACCTAACTACCCATTCAAGAATCCATTTACTAATGAAGCCACCTATTAGCAATATATATATATAATATACATATATATATATATATATAAGTTATACACATATATATAATAGAATAGGATATTTATGTAATACACACATATACAATATAATATAATATATAAATTAAATGGCAAAATATTAATTCTTCAAATTATATATACTATTATAAATACGGGGTTTCACAGTAGGCGGCCTGAAGTTACTAGGTGCAACCGCGGGCTAAACTTTAGCTTCGTATATTGAGATTTGTTCGGACCTCGTTGTTGGTCCAGGAACTTGGTTGAATTGAGGCTTGTTCGGTGGACTAAGTGAGCGGATTAGATTTAGTTAGGTTTCAAATCCTTGTTGGATTGTTGCACTGTTTAGGCTGAGGCCCCAAACTATTTGTGATAGTGATAGGAGGCTAAAACCTCGCATGTTGGATGCTTGGGGAAGTTATTTTTTGTTGATTGCGTGGTTGGTAGTTTGCTTTTGAAGTATTTGAAGCCCGGAGGACAATTAGCTGAATTGCATGTTGTTATCTTGTGCATGCTGCCCGTTGGGATATTAAAATGTGAATTTTGTGCAGGTTGAAATTTGGGGAATGTTCAATTTACAGGAGAGTCTGCGAAATTTCGGCATAAAATTTCGTGCCCTTACTCTTTTAAGAGAAAGAGGTTACAGTTTGCAGAAGTGGGCTCGACATCGGGGTGATGTCGGGAATTCCACAGGGTTCATCTCGGGTTACGGGAAATTCGGGGCCAGGTCCTGTCACTTCCAACAGTACATATATTACTTGCTTTTAGGTCCCTGTGAATAATTTTCAATCTAGAGTACTTGTGGATATAAAGTAGCCCCTGAGCGATTCCTTCTATAATTCGAAAGCGGTTACCCCAATCCAATTTTGCATTTTCAGATGGATCTGATTGAGGAATAATGAGTTTAGTATAGTGATTTTCTTTAAATGGGGGAACAATGTTGTCGTACCAGAAAGGCAATTCAATGTGATGTCTCAGAAATCAACAATATCACAGATTTAATCTCAGAAATGGTGATCACATACGAAACAGATGTTTGTCCAAACTTCGATGCGGCATGTACTCATAGATCAATATCATCTCCTTCTCTTCAATACAGCAACCCAAGAGCCTAACAAGATTGGTATGTTGGAGCTTGGCTATAAGCTTTAACTTATTCATGAACTCCTGATGCCCTTGCCCTGACTTCTTTGACATCCTTTTTATGGCCACTTCTTCATTTTCAGGCAAAGTCCCCGGTAGAGGAACAAAAATACCACACACACACACACACACACACACACACACACAAAAACCAACTCCTTACCAATCAGAATTAATTAAGAAAACTATTATTTAAAGAAAGTACAAAGAAAGATCATATTTTAAAATAGAGCAAACAGTGGAAGTGTCACCTTGTAAACAGGGCCAAATCCTCCCTCTCCCAGTTTATTAGCTTCGGAGAAGTTGTTAGTAGCAGCTAATATACTCCTTAAACTGAAGAGTGGTAGTTCTGTATCATTCGTTCCACCTCCAGCACTAATATTACTTATAGTCTCACTCATTTTTCCTCCTATGGACCCTGTTTCAGTCTCATCGTTAGAGGATCCTTTGTTTGGAATACTAGAATCTTTGTCCCTCCACATGTGTGTGTGTGTGTGAGAGAGAGAGAGAGAGAGAGAGAGAGAGACTGTGTTTGTGTGTGCTTGCGCGTTAGCACTACCTTCACTTCTCGAAGTATTCTTCCATAAGAAATAGCCAAAGGTTATTGTAAGAAATCCTGCTGTTCCTGAGACTATTGCAATTACATTGGACCGTTGCTTCAAGAAATTATCAGCATGACTCTTATCATCTGCAAAGAATAGAAAACCACCTCGTGGAATTAAGGATCCAAACAATGGTCACTTTCTAGCCAAAATAACTAACTCTGGCTTGTTTTGTTTTTTTTGGGCAAGTGGCTTGTTTTTCTTTTGACTAATCAATGTAATCTTGTGAAATCAGTGAGTGACTGAGTCTAATCTCAACTACTAGTCTAGCACTGTTGGATTCAAAGAATCCTAATTGACACATTTATGCAGAAAATAGAAAAAGAAACAAATTAACGCACCTTGATTTGAGCTATGAAGGCGAATATAAATAGTTTCCCCGAGAGTGTGATTCGCTACAAGATCCATCAAGTCGCCAAACCATGTCAAACATCTCCCAGTATTTTCTTCCGTCACATTTACATAAGCATAAGCTGTGCAAGAGCAGTTCTGATGGCATTCAGATTCACACTCACTCATACTCTTATTTCCTAACTGAATAGAATGGTCTGGTAGTTTCATCCTGTCAAAATTTGAGAACCCTTCTTCTTTATCACAAGTCAATTCCTTTTCCCGAACACAGCCTCTGGGCCAATCCCCCATAGCCCATTTTTTGTGAAATTTGGTCCTAAGACCTTTCAGACACTTGCACTGTGATGAGAGGGGATTGCTGTTTATATCACAGGCACCATCAGGACGGCATTGAGAATAAAATTCACATTTATGAACTGGCTCTGTCCAACATGGAAACCATGTTCTACTGTAATCCCGCCACTGCTGTAGCACAATCTGCCCGGGTGGGTTCAACTTGACCATCAATTTTATTGAGCAAACCGACACCGACACACCATAACTAAGATAAACCTCCTCAATGTCAAAGTTGTAAGTAAGGAAATAGGAGTTTCCAATTAAATTGCCAAAAGTTGTTTGTGTTTTCTTGCCAATGCAGATAATACTTCTCCAGTATGTAGCATTTTCCTTCCAGATAAAAACCTGGCCAGGCGCCACTTTGGGATCAAAGCCTAAGGTGAACTTTCCGGGTTGTGGATCATCAAGTGCTGCCCAGGATGTAAGACGCATTTGATAGCCTGTTCTTTTGTTCACGCAAAGCCTCATGCCAGGCAACAATGTATCAAAGGGATGATCGAAGCTCTGCCACAAAGTATCTTCTCCATGTCTCAGTTGAAGGTTTCCACTGTCCAGGAGCTCAGCACTGATGGCATTCATTGCATAAGCAGGTACTGATGCATTAGATTGTTGGTTAGACAATTATCAATGACTGATTAAAACAATTATATAAACAGAATTTATAACAAACTGTAATACAGAATACAGTGTATGAACAATAAATAAAACTGACTTGAATTTGAGATAGAGGCTTGCAGATTTGATGCAATGTCCTAAAGACAGTAATTTCACCCCTTCTCGGTGCTTGAAGTTCTACAGGTGACTGCCTCCCAGGATTCAACTATCTGTATTCTAAGCCCTAGCACTCGGACTTAGAATCTGGCGAACGTTGTTTGTTTTCCTCTCAGACAATATGAAATGCTTGTAGAATGCTTTTTCTGTGTTGAACGTATGAGGCCTTATTTGATTTAAATAAACTTCTGAAACCTTATCAGAAGAGTCACAACTGTTAGAAAACAGTTAATAAAACTAATCCGAATTAATAAAAAATTATTAATTCGAAACCAAAAAATAATTTTAAATCTGAAAGTGCCCCAAGGCCCAAGGCCCATCTTTTTGACTATTAAATATTATATATTTTTATATAATATTCAAAGCCCAAATCGATTTTGAAGCCCAAATTGCTTCCACTTGGCCTACTTCCATTTACTAAGTGTGGCACTTCCACACTTATAAGGACCTCACTCTTTCTACTTTCTATCAATGTGGGACAAAGGTTCTTGAATTTAATTCAAACTTCCAACAATACCCCACATTTGAATCGAAATTCTAGACCCCACATTTGAAATGTGATACTTTTACTGCTAAATGTATGTAATGCATTTGAGAGGAAACAGATGTTATATACATCAGGAAAAGTGTCTTTTGGACTTGAACTTACCCTAGTGAAAACATATCGGATTTACTTGATGACGCAGTGGATATAGTTGATCTTGAACTGTTCACCGTTATTGTAAACCTAGACAATATGTCTCACACATATAACATCTTAACAAACGTTAGTTCATACGTTTTTGTTCATTTTGGTCCTGAACATATCCCAGGTTTCATGAGAGCTTTAGAGAACTTAGCCTTTTAATTTTCCGTTCTCATAAATGCGACCCCACATTTACTCCCATATAGGTGACACCAATTAAGAGTTTTCTGCCTAAACTCCTCTTAATAAGATATTAGTGTCATTAAATGCAAAGCATAACCTTCACATCAACAGACAACACACTAATCATCATAGGAATGAGTTAAATTGTGTGTTCAACTTTTGAATCTTACCCAACCAGTTTGCCTATTGAACCTAGACCATGGGATCTCCAATCAACTAGGTTAGGTTTCCGTTAGGTTTGATTCATTGGATTGGCTTCAATCCCATTCCCCTCGATGTAAATTTTATTTGCTCTCTTGGTAGGCCTTTTGTCAAAGGATCTGCAATATTTTCCTTTGACTTCACATAGTCAATGGACATAATTCCATTTGAGAGCAATTGTCTAATTGTATTATGCCTACGCCTGATATGTCTTGACTTTCCATTGTATACACCACTCTTGGCTCTTGCTTGTGCTGCCATACTATCACAATGTATACAAATCGCTGTCACAGGCTTAGGCCACATTGGAATGTCCTCTAGGAAGTTTCTCAGCCATTCTGCTTCTTGCAGCTTTATCTAAGGCTACAAACTCTGATTCCATTGTAGAGCGTGCTATACACGTCTGTTTAGAGGATTTCCAAGATACTGCAGCTCCACCTAATGTAAATACATATCCACTAGTTGATTTGGTTTCTGTACTGTCAGAAATCCAATTTGCATCACTATAGCCTTCTAGAACTGGTGGATATCTAGTGTAGTGCAATCCATAGTCTTGGGTGTATTTCAAATATCTTAGCACCTTGATTAGTGCCTCCCAATGATCATGTCCAGGATTGCTTGTGTATCTACTAAGCCTGCTTACTGAATAAGCTAAGTCTGGCCTAGTAGAATTCATTAAATACATTAGGCTCCCAATTACTTGGGAATACTCCAATTGGGAAATTGCATCTCCACTATTCTTTTTTAACTTGCAGTTTACATCAAAAGGAGTCACAGCAGGTTTGCAGTCAAATTGACCAAACTTTCTTAAAATTTTTCTGCATAATGGGATTGAGTAAGAATATACCCATCATTATTTCTTTTGATTTGAATTCCCAATATGACATCAGCTTGACCTAAGTCTTTCATGTCAAAACTTGAATTCAACATCTTCTTTGTAGAATTTATCGCATCCTTACTTGTTCCCATTATGAGCATGTCATCAACATATAAACATACAAGAACACAAGAATTCTTATTGTTTTTTATGTAAACACACTTGTCACATTCATTGATCTTAAATCCGTGTGACATCATTGTATGATCAAACTTTTGATGCCATTGTTTTGGTGCTTGTTTAAGTCCATATAAAGACTTAACAAGTTTACAGACTTTAGTTTCTTGACCTTTTACCACAAAACCTTCTGGTTGTTCCATGTATATTTCTTCATCTAATTCCCCATTCAAGAAAGCTGTTTTTACATCCATTTGATGTATGTCCATATTGTGTATTGCAGCTATAGCAATTAACATCCTTATAGATGTAATTCTTGATACTGGAGAATAAGTGTCGAAATAATCCAACCCTTCTTTTGCCGATACCCTTTAGCAACTAAACGTGCCTTGTATTTATCAATAGTACCATCGGCTTTTAGCTTTCTTTTAAAAATCCATTTATATCCAATTGGTTTGTTACCAGGTGGCAAATCAACCAATTCCCACGTATGGTTCTGCATAATGGATTCTACTTCGCTATTAACAGCTTCCTTCCATAAAGGAGCCTCAGGTGAAGCCATAGCTTCCTTATAAGTTTGTGGTTCTTCTTCAATCAGGAAACTTACAAAATCTGGTCCAAAACTTTTTGGTGTTTTAGTCCTTTTCCTCTTCTAGGTTCCACTTCCTTTTCTTGGACACCTGAAGAGGATGGTTCATCAGGATTTCCATCATGTACTTTCCTTTTGTTTGAACCGGACCTCTTTTCTTTATAAGGAAAAATTTCCTCAAAGAAATCAGCATCAACAGATTCTATAATTGTGTTAACATGTATATCAGAAATATCAGATTTAATAACTAAAAATCTATATGCAGCACTTGTGTTAGCAAAACCTATGAAAACACAATCAATAGTTTTAGGTCCAAGTTTTACCCTTTTTGGTAAGGGTACTTGTACTTTAGCTAGGCAACCCCACACTTTCAGTGTCTTGTATGTAGGAATCCGTTCTTTCCACATTTCATAAGGAGATTGTTTACTCTTCTTATGTGGAATTCTGTTCAAGATGTGATTTGCAGTAAGTAAGGCTTCACCCCACAGATTGTGTGGAAGCCCAGAACTATTCAACATGGAATTTATCATATCCTTGAAAGTTCTATTTTTCCTTTCTGCTACACCGTTTTGTTGCGGTGTATATGGTGCAGTGGTTTGATGTATAATTCCATGAGTTGCACAAAAATCAGAAAATGCAGTGGACTCATATTCTCCACCTCTATCTGATCTAAGTACTTTCACTTTCCTATCAAGTTGATTCTCAACTTCTGCCTTGTATGTCTTAAACATCTGTAAGGCTTCATCCTTGCTATGTATTAAGTATACATAACAATACTTACTGCAATCATCTATAAAGGTTATATAATAATTTTTCCCACCACGAGTTGGTGTAGATTTAAAGTCACAAAGGTCACTATGAATTAATCCAAGTAATTCATTTGATCTTCCTTGAACAGATTTAAAGGTTTGCCTAGAAAACTTGGATTCTGTACAAGTTTCACACTTATTATCAAAGTCAATATCAATTTTAGGCAATAAACCTAGATGCATCATTCTATGCATAGATCGATAATTTACATGACCTAATCTAGCATGCCAAATATTAGAAGACTCAGCAAAGTAAACGGAAACCTTATTTATATTATTATTAAAAGCATCATTGCCAGTTACATTGAGTTTGAACAAACCATCAGCAAGGTAACCCTTTCCTACAAACAGCCCTCCTTTGGTTAGGATGAACTTGTCAGATTCAAATACAAGTTTGAAACCCTTCTTACTAAGAATAGGCCCAGACACTAAGTTCTTCCTAATTTCAGGAACATGCAGCACATCCAAAAGGGTTAAAACCTTCCCAGTGAACTTGACACTGCCTTTGCCTTCAAGCAGATGCAGAGGCATTTCCCATGTACGTTTCTCACCACAGTGCATTTGTGTCGCTGAACAGATTTCTGTCACCACAAATGTGCCTAGTAGCTTTGTATCAACCCACAGTCCTTAGTGTCGAAACAGTTGGTTTCGGACACTACAGACCCTAAAATGTTCATTGACTTCAGTCACATTGGCTTGAGGATTGGTTGGATTTTGATCTCTTCGGTGGCGGCAATCTTGTGCTTTATGCCCTGGTTTTCCACATACCCAGCAAGCACCTTTGATTTTCTTGAAATCCTTGCCTTTTGGTGCATGAGTTTTGCCATAGTTCTTTGCAACTTTCTTGCCCTTGTTATTCTGGAATTTTGGCTTTGATGTCTCAACGACATTGGCTTTGGCTTCCATGACAGGCACTTCACCCTTGTCACCTTTCCTGTGATCCTCCTCAACTCGAAGCCTCAAAATCAGATCCTCCATAGACATCTCTCTGCGCTTGTGCTTCAAATAAATTTTGAAGTCTTTCCATGATGGAGGCAGTTTCTCTATGATTGCTCCAACCTGGAAGTGTTCATTAATAGAGCACCCCTCTGCAAGCAAATCATGGATCAGAATTTGAAGTTCTTCAACCTGTTTAATAACAGTCTTCGAATCAACCATGGCATACTTGAGAAATTTGCCAATCACGAACTTTTTGGCACCAGCATCTTCTGTTTTGTATTTTTTCTCAAGTAATTCCCAAACTTCCTTTGCAGAATTGTATGACGAATAAATGTCATACAGAGTATCATCAAGCCTGTTAAGGATGTAGTTTCTGCACAGGAAATCAGATTGTTTCCAAGCCTCAATGGTCATCATTGTTTCCTTAGACATTGGATTTTCTCCTGATTTGGGAGCCTCCTCTCTGACAACATGTGCCAGATTCATGGTTGTGAGATAAAACAGCATCTTCTGTTGCCATCTCTTGAAGTCAATTCCCTTGAACTTCTCAAAGCTTCTCGTCATGAGGATTCTTAGTCACCCCGTTCACAGTCACTGATGATTGTGAATCCATATTACTGTCTTTAGATTGTTGGTTAGACAATTATCAATGACTGATTAAAACAATTATATAAACAGAATTTATAACAAACTGTAATACTGAATACAGTATATGAACAATAAATAAAACTGACTTGAATTTGAGATAGAGGCTTGCAGATTTGATGCAATGTCCTAAAGACAGTAATTTCACCCCTTCTCGGTGCTTGAAGTTCTACAGTGGATCGCCCTCGGGATTCAACTATCTCGTATTCTAAGCCCAGCACTCGGACTTAGAATCGCGAACGTTGTTTGTTTTCCTCTCAGACAATATGAAATGCTTGTAGAATGTTTTTCCGTGTTGAACGTATGAGGCCTTATTTGATTTAAATAAACTTCTGAAACCTTATCAGAAGAGTCACAACTGTTAGAAAACAGTTAATAAAACTAATCCGAATTAATAAAAAATTATTAATTCGAAACCAAAAAATAATTTTAAATCTGAAAGTGCCCCAAGGCCCAAGGCCCATCTTTTTGACTATTAAATATTATATATTTTTATATAATATTCAAAGCCCAAATCGATTTTAGCCCAAATCGCTTCCACTTGCTCTTATTTACTTAAGTGTGGCACTTCCACACTTATAAGGACCTCACTCTTTCTACTTTCTATCAATGTGGGACAAAGGTTCTTGAATTTAATTCAAACTTCCAACATAGATGACCGGATAACTAGTTTTCTAGTAATCCCATCTAACACAACCAGATTCCCGTCAGCGCTGTGAAAACACCCGGAGAATCAAGAGGGGATGCTCTGTTAGCAACCCATACAATTGATTCAGTCTTTGGAATTGTGTTGTACCATATACCAAGGAAGTATCTGGTAGAATTTGGAGGACTGAAGAAGCCTAATGCGAAGGTTCCACTAGAAGAAGTCAAGGTCTGGTTTGCAGTGATAGGTTTTTCTGGTACTAAAGTATCTAGGGTAGTACAAAGTGGCAAGACAAGAGATAATAGTAACAAAAAAAGACAGAAAGAGCAACCCCATCTCCATTTTCAGACACAGAAACAGAGAAACAAGAAGAGGAAGTGGAATAAGAAAAAAATAGTTCCTGCCAGTGGAAAACTATAATTTGTACTGAATGAAACTGGTATAGGTTCGCGTTCAATAGTAACAGAATTGTAGTGGGACAAATTCTACAAAGCCATCATGATTCATACTCATTTAGCCATTTGGTCCAAATCATGAATCATATGACCTTTCATAACTCAGTGGAAAGTGTTGGACCCACCAACACCTCTAATTAGTCAAAAGACAGAGGAACAATCCACACCAATAATAAGAACTTGTTTGTATTACCAAGGTAAGGTAGACTTTTTTTTATAAAAAATATAAATAAATCAAAGGGGATGAACCAACATTTCAACAAGAAATATTAGTACATCAAGAGCTAAATGGTTAAAGTAGACTAATCATTACGGTATAAACTCTTCTTGCACGTGCAGGGAATAAGTGTCCTCATGTTCAACGCGGTATCGGGACTAAAACAAAATTTCACACTATATGTATCAATTTATAGAAATAGAATCCACTAGTACTAACTAGGGGCAGAGCCAGTCTAGGACCAGTGTGGTCCCAAGCCCCCACTCTATTTTTACCTCTTCTATTTGTATATTATATATGATATATAATATTTTAGGATATGTATCCTTAAAATAAAATAATATATTAGATTCTTTTGGTCTACAAATTAACCATCAAATTACTTGATCTCTCTTCTACTCATCTTCCTTATATCATCTAGGTTAGTTTATGACACTTGCACTAAAAACTCCTACTCTCCTTTTGGATGAGGAAAAATAGTCGAAAATTTAAGAGAAGAAATTGACAATACTCTTGTTTGGCAACTTAAGCGCTGAATTTATTAAATGACGAGCGAAAAAAGTTGTGAAAATTGGGGCATCAAATTGTCAAGTTTTATTTCCACCAGAATAGGCATCATTTCACAATTTCTACATTGTCATTTACAAAATTCAATATACATAAATCCAAACATTGAAATCTTCAATTGCTAGAAATTAAAATGATGAAAATCTAAATTCCATCATTTTAGAATTCTATGTAATTCTCAATTCCTTCATCCAATCGGGGGGCTAAAGTTTTAACCTTTCTTTCTCTTCCTCTTCCTCCTTTGTTTAAGCTTTATGAATTGTTTTTATTTTCCTCATATTTTTTTATGTATGAGTTGGGTACCTTAATATTGCGCTTTATGAAGTGTTTATTTTTCTATTTCTTTTCTTTGTTGGAATATAAATTATTGAATTTTAAGTTTTTAATCGTGTAGATGATGAAATTAGTACTTAACCCATTTAAAATATGAAATTTATGATAATTATGAAGAGAAGACAAATTTTATAAAGGACACTCTAATATGAAATCCTTGACTCTGTCATTTGTACTAACCAAGGCTAAAGTATGAATGATATGACCTTCCACTATATAACTAAAACACAAAACAGCAGAGACATATCACGCAGGGGAAAGTGTAGGACCCACCGACAGACTTATCTCAACAGAAGAAACATGCCTTTCTGGCAATGTAAAAGCCAAGGCTGGCTCTTAGATGAAACTGTTAAAGCGAACCCAAAGAAGGCCACGGCTCTCACCAAAGACTCATCTTTGTACAAACTTTCACACACATTATAAAGATCCCTTTCAAATGAACGAAGAGATTGAAAATGGTGCTCTAGATAGAGTACTAAACATAAATCATGTGTGACTTTCTCAAAAATTTGAAGAAAAAAAAAAAAAATTGTTAAGGGTGAGGGAGATTTGAACTTTTAGACCTCTCTTGACATTGAGCCACTATTTACCTTCCGGTAACTGCTAACTTGAGGCTAAAAAACTCAGTTGCAATGAGGATAGCAATAAAGCTATGCAATGTGTTGGATTGAGCCAAAGTCAACGTTCATATTAAGAATAGAATTTGTATTTTATTGTAATTATCTAATTTGAGTATATTTAGGAGATTTTGTATATATTTCATATTTGTACCCACTATGTATGCAGTATATATATCCCTCCTTGAGAGAAGAATAAACATATCAGTTTAAACCCTAATTACTTTTGAGTTGGTATCAGAGCGGGTTCCAATCTGTCTTTACAACATCAAATCAAAACCCTAATCCTAAAAAATACATATTTCTGCTGCACCTAGCCTATACACCTAAACTTGTGCCGCCTATATACCTAAGCTTGTGTCGTCTCATATGTCTTACTGTTGTCGTCGCCACCTAATCTTCTGCTGCTGCCGCCATTTATCACCATACTAAATGTCACTGAATCTTCTTCTTCTACCCCTATTGTGAAGGTTCATACTGAATCGTCCACCAATCTACCCATGGAATTCAAATGGAATGGATCAAACTATGAGACATTGGCTTCAATGATCAAATTACATGCTACTACACAGGGCAAATTGGGTTACTTGACTAGCGACATTGATGCCCCTGATTCTCAAGACCCACAATTTGGGAAGTGGAAAATTGCTGATGCTACTGTGAAAAGTTAGCTGTGAACTATGGAATCCAGTTTGTTGAATATGTTTCATACTTAACATACTGCTAAGGAAATTTGGGATATTGTTAATCAGATGTTTTATGATGGATCTAACATATCCCAGCTCTATGAACTCCGGTGCCAGGCTACTCTTCTCAAGTAAGAAGGTCGTCTTGTCTCTACCTATTTTGTTGAACTTAAGGCAATCTGGCTTGAATTGGACAAGAGACGTCCTTTTCAGATGAAGTGTGCTAATGATATGAAGATTTTTCATGCTTTCTTTGTTATGGCCCGATCGTGTGTATGATTTTTTGGCTGGCCTTGACGATACTTATGACAAGGTCTGCAATTATATTATACAAAGTGATAAAGTTCCAAGTATCGAAAATGTATTTTTTTTTTAATGGTCCGTCGAGAGGCTTAAAGGTAGATTACTATGCTTGGATCTGGCACCAAGATTGGGAAACCTCTGCTGTGTTTGCTTCCAAAAACACTACTCTGGTTTTTCGGTCTACACGGTCGCTCTTCTACCATTCTTCCTCGTCGCTTGACTTCTGTAGAAAAAGACAAATTGAAGTGTGATCACCATGGTGTAAAGAGACATACTATCGACACTTGCTGGGCATTTCATAGGTTACCAGATTGGGAGAAGGAACGAAGGCATTTAAAAAGGGAACAATTAGGTGGCAAAGCTACTGTAGCTACTACCTCCACTTCTGTGGTTGATGTCATCACTAGGCACGACCACCTTACCGCTACTCCTACTTTGGTCGTGACCGCAGTCTCAAGCACTCCAACACCTCTTGCACCTATGCCGCCTCTAGGTAACTTTGGCAGGACTTTCCATGACCATGATACACGCGAAACAGGTTGGATTATTAATTCAGGAGCTACTAACCATATGACATATAAGTTTCTTTTATTCTCACTACAAGAAAACAGGCTTCTGTGAGGACTAGTAGTCGTCACTTAAACACGTAAATTCGTCACAATTGACAATATGTGACGCATTTTCGGCGTCACAAAGTTCGTCACCTATACCCTGTCATAGATTGTTTGACGTGACGAATTTAAGATTAAATCACATACGGGTTAGATGTGACGAATGTTTTGTCACATATAGTACCTTTGCACAAGGCACCTTTCGTCACTTATTGTATCTATCGATGACAAGCCGCATTGGTCACATTTCACAAGCATCAGTGGGGAGTTTTTCCTCACATATTTATGAAAATTGTGGGGAGTTGTTCCTCATATATTTATGAAAATTGTGACAGTGTACGTCTCTCATATAATCTGACCAGCATTCAATTCAATTCAATTCAACTCGATTACTACCATTCCCCATTATATTCTTTTCTTGTATAATATAGCAAAATAATACATTCAAGATTCCCAAAATTTCACAAGTAAATTGAACTCAAATTTCATTCCATTACACCAAAATAATTACGTTGTTTGATATACAATAGTCTCAACTACATGTTTTTTTTCTTCCCATAACTACCATGTAATTTTTCTACAACTGAAAGTAAAGTTGTCCCAAGATGAAAAAGAGTTGAACCAAATTGCAAACGATCCTCAACGACAACCAAAAAGAACGGATCTTTTTGGTTCAACTGTCATAAAAAAGAAAAATGATCATAAAAATGGATATAGAAGATATAAAAGGGCAAATTACCATTGGGAATTCATTGTTTGACTAAAGATTTGTGACATTAAAACACTAATTAGGCAGATCAAATAACTCTCATTCTGCTCAGTGTATGCCAATAACTTTTTTCAAGAGAAGGTAACTTGTGAATCACCTGACTATAGAAAAATGGTCGGTAGGGTTTGGCATCCAAGTATGCGCAGAGGATCTTGCTTAGGGTTGTCCAGGAGCTCAGTAACCACATTCAGAGACTGCAAAATATGCCCTGAAAGATGCAAAACATATTCAATACAACACAAGAATTTTATGCAAAAATTAATTCCTTCTTTTTAACAACTTTAAAGACACTGCAGTGAAAAGAAAAGGAAGAGAGACAGAGAAGAAAATTTGAAGGACACAAAACAAACAATAATAAACCGAACTTTCTACTAAAATAGCATATATACAATACCAAAGCATCTCCTAAAATAGCACAAGTTCAATACATAAGAAATATAAATGGTTCGTTGCCAAAATAAAATAGCACACAACTTCCACATAAAAGTGGAATTTCCCAGCCAATCATTCAAAAGCCATACCTAAACAACGGTAGTTTCGTCCAAGAGATTAAGATTAAACAGATATTTTCTCCACTAAAACTCACTAATAGACTTCTATAACAAATTAAATGGTAAGAAAAGAAAAGGGAAACAGCTAAGACTTACATCTGCTCTTTACACAGGCAAAGCAACTTGTTGTAAGCCTCTGCAACAATATTGATGAATCTGATGTGCTCCAGTCTTAGCTCTTTGTCACACCTATCTTCAAGATATTTGGCAATCTGTTGAAAAAACAGGAGCATGGGAAAAGGACATAAATAAATGGGATTTTTAGCCTCACCAGTAGGCTATTAAATTATGGCAAGCTAACTTTTACTGAACACAAAAAAATAAAGAAATAGGGTAAAAGAATTCATACCTTTGGTATTCGGAAAGGATTTTTGGCAGCATATTCACATAATTTAACAATTTTCCTTTCATTGGGAGGGCCCATCCTGGACAATTGTGGACACTATTAACTTCAGTATTCCAGCTATTGGTAAGAAAAGCATAAATAGTATAATAGTTATTCATCTAATAGTAGATTAGCGAATGATTCCTTGAGAAGCATGCTGTGTCACTTGCTGCTCATCAAACAAACTTTCACTACTGACCAATTTTGGCTTATTTGACTTCTTGGGACCAAATCTCTTACACCGTATAGATAGGATAATTTTCTCTTGTAAACAATCAGCTGTGTTATTCTGCTAAATTCTGAATTAAGATAACATTATAACACATTTAGACATGATGTGTCTAATCAATGGTCTTACTTCATAGTTTGACAACATACCGTGACAGTCTAACAAGAGAACATTACCATACACACATAGGCACATACATCATGTGTTACGGTCATAAATGTACCACTTATTATACACATGAACCAATTTCTACAAGCAGCTACAAGTTTTTGGCTAGTCAACAGAATTTATATTCTAATGAGTGCTATGCTCTGATGTTTATGTATACAAATAAAATGTGATTGTCCAATGTAAGGCAATGCATGAAAATAGTGTCACAAATGTAAACCAGGTTAATTCAATTTTTATGCTACAGAAGAATAAAAGTGGATTCAAACTTCAGTTAGTTCACCATATAGTTCAGTAATTGGCTTACTAGCAACTAAGAATTGCAGTAGATGGGCACTAACCATGTTGCAAGATGTAGCCAGTCGATGCAATTCCAAAGACGCCGGAGAGCACTCCTGCAGTATTGGACAGACCAAGCAAGACACCCTGATAAACAATTTGAACAAGAAAATTAGACCCACTGTTCAGCATCTAGAATTCCTCTACAATCAGAAAGCATGCATTGGCACGTGATTGATGGGCCTATGTACTTGGAACTCAGTAAGATGTCTAATTACGCATAAGAGATTTCCATATATGCAAGCCAAATCAGACACTAAAGCCAATACTCACAGAATATCGTGGAGCAATATCTTGATGGTTTGAATATAGACCAGATTGTGAGAATGCATCAGTTCCCTATTTAAGCAAGAGAAACAAAAACCAGTTAGCTAAAAGATAGAAAATAATAAAATGAACAAAAGAACTGTTAAGCAATTGTATAAAGCTTCCAAAAGAAGGAAGAGGAACATATATTTATTTTTCTCATTACATGTACTGCAAGAATCATACCTGACTGCATGCCATACATAGAACAGCCATTGCAGGAGAATTAATATGGCTCAACTGAGTGAGGAAGAAAGCAGGTCCAAGAAACCCCCCTCCTTTTAGTCTCAACACATTAGCTCCAGCTTCAGCAAAACTCAGTAGCAATTCATGTATCACCTCCTGAAAGGGGGAAAAAAACGATTCAGCTCTTTCCCAAGACCCCAAAGTAAAGCCCCAATTCACTTCTCTAACCCAGATACAAATTAACACGAACCCTAATACCCAATTCACCAAATTGCCTAAAGATTTCAAATTTATGGTAAGAGAGAACTCATATCAAAAACTCAATTGAAAATCAAAATAAAATTTGAAAGGCTGTTTGAGCTAATACAAGACAAAGCAAGAGAGAGATACAGAGAGAGAGAGATAGAGGAAGACCAGTGGTCATCGTCACGGGAGAGGAGGAGTGGTCGTGTCGCCGGTGGTTTGTGGATGCGAGCGCAACTAGTGTAGATGAACGTTGAGTTTTGTTCTTGGGCTAGTGTAGATGACGATGAAGCATTTGACTTACGTTGAATGAAGCGTTAGGTTTTGTTTTTATTTTTTTTATTTTTTTATATTTTGGGCCATAAGTGACGCTGCCAATCTTCACCTAATAAAATTTTCAATCCTCACTTTCATGCTCTGTGACGAATGTGCTTATTCATCACATTTAGTAAAAAATTGGGCGCCAAGATTTCCCGCTATATAATTTGTGACGACACCGAAATTATAATGTGACAAAGATGTAGCGAAAATTTTGTTAGGTCCTTTCAAGACGTTTAGGTGACGACTTGCAAAATTTTCTCACTTATACAAGCCAAAGGTGACGAAATTTTCAGCGTCACGTAAAATTTGGTCACAGAAGGCCTGCTTTTTGTAGTGTCTTTACTACTCTTCGCCTAATCGTGATCATGTTCTGATTGCTAATAATGCTGCTGCTCCTGTCATGAGGGCTGGTTCTATACTCTCAACACATGCTTTACAATTAGACAAAGTGTTACTGGTTTCATCTTTGTCTAGTAATTTATTACCTGTGCCACAAGTTACTGAGGAGTTAAACTATGTTGTACTGATGTATATGTCGTTTGTCTTACTAGAGGATATATCCAAACTTGGGAGATCTTTGGTCGTGGTACTAAAAAGGAGGCTTTATTATGTGGATGACGTGACAACTAGTTTGGTTTTTCTTGCTGGTCCCTTTGAAACTTCTCATCACCGCGGATTCGGTTGCTACATTGTCGCTTTGGTCATCTCTCATTTGGATATTTACGTCATTTGTTTCCTGTATTATTTAGTGGTGTCAACCAGTTTGATTTCCAATGTCAGACTTGTATTTTAGCTAAGAGTCATCGAGTATCCTACCCTCTAAGTTGTAATAAACAGCTTATGCCATTTGATTTAGTTCATTCTGATGTTTAGGGAAATTCCCATGTTTCTACAGCCTGGGGAGTTCTCTGGTTTATGTTAGTTGTGGATGATTGAACTCATATGATGTGGTTATATGGGATGACAAATAAAAGTGATGTGGTCGACATCTTTCAGTGTTTCTATCAGATGATTCAGACTCAATTTATGTTTCTTATCAAAGTTTTTTGATATGATAATGGGGGAGAATTTGTTAATTTGGCGTTATCCCATTTTTTCACATTAGATGTGTACTCCGTGAGACTACTTGCCCTCAAATACCACAACAAAATGGGGTTGCTAAACGTTAAAATGGACAGATCCTTGCTGCTACCCGTGCTTTGTTGCTTGGTGCGTCAATTCCAAAGAGGTTCTGGATAGATACTGTTACTTATGTAGTTTATCTCTTGAATCATCTACCTTTATGAGTTTTGGATTTCTAAACTTATATGCAGGTACTGATCCATCATATATCTATCTCTTTTATGCTAACTCTGTCGTCAAAGGTGTTTGGTTGTGTCGTCTATGTTCACATCTATTAGAATCAGAGGAGTAAGTTGGACCCTTGTGCTCTCTAGTGTGTCTTTCTGGGTTTCTCTCATTATCAGAAAGGCTACCAATGCTATCATCTTGTTACCCGACGTCTATATGTTTCTATGGATGTTACCATAATTGAGGATGAGATGTTCATCTCTGATACACCCAAGCATGTCCTTTAGGAGTAGTAGTGAATGACATAATTGGCTAGATTTACAAGAGGAGTGGTATTGGTTGGTTTGATACAAGGAGAAGAACCAACCAAACCTGTTGACCCGGCTAAACCTGCTACACGGGTAGAACCAACCGCACACCAACCGTTGTTTTAATCGATACCACTATTGTCACCTGAACCAATTGCCCCCTAAAGCTTCTCTAATAGTACCTGGTCAAGCTCTACTGGATATTCCTGAAGTAATTAATTCTATTCATATTATTGATAATACGTATGTTCTATAACCTAGACGGAATCATGGGGTTCTACCTGATTGTTACTCACCAAAAGGTAAAGCAAGATATGCTATTACCCATTATATGTCTGATCACAGGTTATCTAATGAGTGCAAAGCATTTGTGACCAGAATGGATAATATTAAAATTCTCACCCGTGTTGAGGAGGCATTTAATGATCCAAAGTGGGATGAAGCCATGAATAATGAAAGGGAGGCGCTGTAGAAAAATAATACATGGGACATTGTTGATCTACCAAAGGGAACAAAACCTGTAGGATGCAGATGGGTGTTTACAGTTAAATATAATGTAGATGGTACTAAGGAGACGTACAAGGCAAGATTAGTACCTAAAGGGTTCAGTTAGACGTATGGAGTTGATTATCATGATACTTTTGCACTCATGGCTAAAATGAATACTGTGAGAGTTTTGCTGTCCTTAGAGCACCTTCACCCCAAAAGGCAAGGCAAGGGCAAGGAAAAAAAAAGATTATGCAACAAAATATAAACAATTTAGAAATGCAAGAAAAAAAAGATTACAATTTACAAATATTGGAAGGAGAAGAGTTTGTATGAGGATTTGGTGTGGAAAGTGAATAAAATTGTTATGTATCTATAGGGAAAACATCCATAATTTTTTGGTTTTTTTGTTTTTTTAAATTGAATTTTTTCTGAATTTTTTCACTCACCGACGCTGTCAGTTTCTGAGTTTAAGCCCATGCAAAATTTTCCGTGGACTTGCTCGGGTTGGTGGGACCCATGGCTTGCCCGAGCTCCTAGTCGCACGTTGAAGAATACAGGCTCTCAAGGGGCCTTTGCCCGGTTTGAGTCCAGCGGTGGACTTGCTCTTAGCAATAAACCTGGACTGGACCATAAGGCAATTTGATGTAGAAAATGCATTCTTACATGGTGAACTAGAAGAAGAAGTGTACATGAGTCTTCCACCAGGGTATAGTGTTATTGGTGACATGGGGAACATGTGCAGATTAAAAAAGGCATTGTATGGGTTAAAGTAGTCTCCTCGAGTATGGGTTGGTAAATTTACTCCAACATGCTAATACTAATCATACTCTATTCATTAAACATAGGGTTGATCATACTTGATTTAAACATGGCTTATTTCTTTCACAAAGGAAGAATGTTATAGACCTGCTAGTAGATAGTGGAATCATAAACTTGGGGTTTATGTGGATCAAGTTCCAACTAACAAAGAAAGATACCAAAGGTTGGTTGGGAGATTGATCTATTTATCACTCATAAGCTGTGATATTGCCTATACGGTAAGCTTTGCTAGCCAATTTATGCATTCACCTAATGAGGATCATATGGCTGGTGTGATGCGTATTCTGAGTTACTTAAAGCCTGCTCCTGGGAGAGGTTTATTATTTAAGAAAAATGAACACTTTGATCTAGAAGGTTACTTACACAAATTATGTAGGGAATATTACAGATAGACGTTTTGCATCAGGTTACTTTACCTTTGTTAGTGGTAACCTAGTTACCTGGTGTAGCAAGAACCAAAATGCTATGTGTCAGTCCTCTGCAAAGTTTGAGTACAGAGAGATTGCCCAAGGGGTTTATGAAATACTGTGGTTGAGGTGGTTACTTGTTGAAATTGGGTTTAGATCGGATGCTGCTACAAAGCTCCACTGTGATAGTTAGTTTGCATTTGAAATTTCTAGCAATCCAGTGCAACATGATCGAACTAAGTGTGTAGAAGTTGATTGGCATTTCATTAAGGAGAAGCTGGAGCATAAGTTAATTTCTACAGCTTTTGTGCTTTCTTCGGAGCAGCTTGCAGATATGTTGACCCATGTCGTGTCAAAGTGCCGATTTGAAAGCTCACTTGACAAGTTGGGTAGTAACGATTTCTACGCACCAAATTGAAAGGGAGTGTTGGCGTGAGTTAAAGTCAAAGTTCCTATTAGGAATAGAATTTGTATTCTATTGTAATTATATAATTTGAGTAGAATTATAAGATTATGTATATATTTCCTATTCGTACCCACTCTATATGTAGTATATATATCCCTCATTGAGAAAAAAAAATATATATCAGTTTAAACCCTAATTACTTTTAAGTATACATGGAAGTCTTATTACGCGTGTCATAGTGTTATTGGCCTAATATATCAAAATAATGCTATCTCCCTTTCATGAAAGTCTTTCTCCACTTGAGGACCAGATTTTGAGGACTTGTTAACTCCAAACTCGTTATATCCATCAAATTCAATCCCACTTTAAAATACCCGTTTGATTCGTATAGAAAACCCAAATATTCTGAGCGTAAAATAATATGTTCCTCACTCCCCCCTACCCATCTCTGTGACATCGAGTTTGCTGAAAGCAAAATCTTCATCTAAGTTTCCTCTCTAAAGTGAAGTCTAGAAGCTTATGCTCATGAATAACCCATTGGTGTAATCAACCATAGAATCCCCAAATTCACTATTGAGGGTGTGGAAACCCTCATCAAGTCCCACAAACCCTAAAAATCCATGACTAATATACCTTTGGCCTTTGGGTGCTTTACAAGGCAAAAAAAAAAAAAAAAAAAGCAAACGTATGTTACACGTATTATGCATGTACGTATATATTTTTTACAAAATTTTGAATAATACAGACAAAATTCACATAATTTTCACATATTATTGAAAAAACACACACACATATAAATATATATATTAAAATATTATATATAGTGGCCAAACTTTTCAATTGTATCTTGCCAAAATTCTGCCGAGTAAAAAATGTACGATTTTATTCGTACTTTTCCCGTTCTGTATTTTACTAACTAGGTTATCTTTGATATGCAAATATTTTATTAAAATAGGAACATCTATCGACCTTCTTCCAAATTAATGGTGACTGTATTGTTGGAAAAACTGGCAAGTATTTGACCAAAAGAACCAACAATAGCAGGTATGGAATTTTTGCGAGTTGAAAAGGCAGTGTTAGTTGGACGGTGTAAGTGATGTGGCTTAATTGGCCTACAGCATACGAATTACAGAAGACATTGTTGGTTAATCAGCTGGAGCTTCTATTATCGAGATTCTAGTTTAATTAGGAAATTTATTTCCTAGTCTATTAGGATTTTATTTCTTTCCTTTTGTATAGATATTGTGTAATTAGGATTTCATCTTGTTTCTTTGCATAACCCTACTAGGATTTACAATCTTATATTATAAATACCTCCTTTTGGAGAATGAAATACAATCTGAAAATATTTTACCCATCAGAGCCTACTTTTCTGGTGACCTTGTGAGTTGTGCCCACCCGTGTTCTGCTGCGGCCTTAATTTCTTTTAAGGGTTCTCTTGTGTCTATGCCTATGTTGTGTGTGCCCTAATGGGTTTGTGTGTTTATGATGCTGTATGCTCTATTTGCTATGTGTTTTGTTTCCGTTGCTATCATGGGTGATGATTCCAAGGTTGTGGTGCATTCTAGTGCTTTTAGAATGAAGGAGGATCGTCCTTCCCGTGATTACTCTGCTCCTATTACTCCTGACAAATTGGATAGCTCTAATTATGCCTCTTGGTCTCGGGGTGCACGCCTTATGATTAATAGTCGTCGTATGGCAAGCTTCATCAATGGGAAGAAGCTTGCTCCGTCCAAACTCTCAGATGCCTATGCCGAATGGGAAGAAGATAATTGCTTGGTGCAATCATGGCTTCCCAAGTCCATGACTAAACCAGTTCGTGCCTTGTTTGAACATGGTGCTATTGCTTTGGATATATGGAAGGTCTCTCGGAAGACCTATACTGTGACTCAGAATAGTTGTCGGTTGTTTCAAGTCCGACGGTAGTTCATACTTACATTTAGAATGGTGAATATGTGAAAGTGTTCTATGAAAAAATCCACGCCATCTGGCAAGAGATTGATTGTCTGTGTTCGAATGACTTTAGTTGTTTTGCTGATGTGGCTCGTCGTCAAAAAGAAATTGAAGCCGATTGAGTTTATGATTTTCTTGAAGGACTTGATCCGCCGTTTGATGGAGTCCGTGGCCAAATCCTTGCTCTCAATCCCGCCCCGTTTCCCTGAAGCCTATGCCATTGTCATGAAGGAAGACACTCGTCAATCTGCTATGCTCGGAGGAGGTGCGGCAGCCCTAAAAGTGGATTCTACCAGAATCGACCGGCACTCGTTAGGAAATGATCATTGCCGGTCTCCTCAAAAGTCCTCCTCTCCTTATGGTTCTCGTCCTTCTGGTTATACTCATGCCAAACCTAGTTCTCTTGAAGGACCTCGTAAGTGTTGTCACTGCAGTGGTGATCATTACTCCGAGAAGTGTTCTAAGGAACATGGTTACCCTAATTAGTTTGCTGACTTCAAAGCTCATATGTATGGCCCTAAGGCTGCTTGCACTATGACCCAAGAAAAGGCAAATTCTCATGCCCCGTTTGTCAATTTGTG
The DNA here is from genome assembly GCF_029339155.1 of Prunus mume. Taxonomy (NCBI): domain Eukaryota; kingdom Viridiplantae; phylum Streptophyta; class Magnoliopsida; order Rosales; family Rosaceae; genus Prunus; species Prunus mume. The sequence continues at coordinate 27,416,876 of NC_142701.1, forward strand.
GATAATTTACACTGGTGCTTATGATCATATGACTTGTGATACTAACATGTTTAATGATTTGTCTCGTAACCCTCATGATTACTATATCACTAGTACTAATGGTTTACCTTCCCCCGTTACCGATAAAGGTACCATCAACCTCACCCCTTCTTTACCTTTGTCTCATTCACTCTTGGTTCTTAATATTCGTTGCAACTTGTTATATGTTGGTCGTTTACTTGATACACTTAACGTGTTTATTACTTTCTATTCTACCCATTGTTCTTTTCAGGATCTCATAACTCACTGGACTATTGGGCATGGTAAATGGATAGGGGGGTTGTATTACTTGACTTACCGATAAGATATAGGCTTTTTACTTTATAATGTATCGGTAAAATATATGCTTTTCACACTATAATTTACGGGTTATATATAGGCCTTCACTCTATAACTTACCTTTGTCCTTTGGGTGCTTTACGAGGCAAATTTGTATCTGTTGTGTTATTTTTAGTAAGGATGCTATCAATAACTCAAGGCTTTTTTTTATCACAAATGGTCCTTAACGGTTACGATTTTATCATGAATGATCCTTGAGGTTTTTTTTTGTGATACTAATAGTCCTTAACGTTAGGGTTTTTTTTATCACAAATAGTTGATGCCGTTAGAAATTCTATTAAGTGTCTGATGTGGAAGATAAGTGGAGCCCACATGTCCAATCACATCGTGACATGTGGATTAAATAAATAAAGAAATATTTTTTTGATGAAAATCCATTAAAAATCCATTTAGAGTCTCTCTCTCTCTCTCTCTCTCTCTCTCTCTCTCTCTCCTCCCCGTGCTCTCCTCTCCCTTCGCTTTTTTCTGCCTCTACAACCCGACCACCCCATGCCCACTCCTCAACCCACCCCTCTCCTCTCAAGGTAAAATAATCACTTGTACAAGGTAGTTTCACATTTCCTTTTACACAAACATTTTATTCAAACAACTTAAAATAATTAAAAACAGAGGGGGGAGAGTAGAGGAGGAGAGAAATATAGTGGGAGAGGGTAGGGAGTTGGGCGTGGGTTGTGGCTTATGGTGGCAGTGTTAAAAAAAGATACCATTAAAAGAACTTAAGACCATTTTTTCTTGTGGCAGGCAATGGGCAAGAAAAAAACAAAGGGGGATTCCCAGGTTGTGGATTATGATATATATACAACTGTACAAAGATGGAGAAAGATACACTACAACAAAAAGTGAAAAAGACGACCAGAAAAACACGACGGTCTAGTGAAAACCGTCGTTGTTTTTAAAAGACGACGGTTTTATAAAACCGCCGTGAAATAACACATTAGACAACTAAAAAATGGAGTTTCAAATGGCTGTTCATAAAACACGACGTACTTAATTTAAAAACCGACGTCTTATTGAAATAGGATTTTCAAGAGGTAAAATCGAAGCCAACAAATAACGGCGGAAGTTATGAACCGACCGACGTAGAAAGTAAAGACGACGGTTTCAAAAAAAGCCGTCGTTTTTACCCGGAAATTAACACGACCAAGTTTTCGTATAAGGCGCCGTATAATTACAAATAAATCCACGGCGGTAAAATACAAAATACCGCCGTATTAAATTAATGTACAACTACGGCAAAGGTAAATATAACGACGTCTTTCTCGTATTTCTACGACGACATCTTTAATTCTTACCAAGTTGGGGTTTTCATATAACGACGTATTATATAATTTAACGTCGATTTGTCCACTTTATACGTCATACATTATATTTAAACCGTCGTTCAATAAGAATTGTTTTTAACAATTTATTTCTTGATTTTGTTATCCTACGCCGGTAGATCTACTTAACGACAAGAATTGAATAACCACGACGGTTTATATAGAAAACCGCCGACATAATCGATTATTCTCGAGATCACAAGGGTTAGGAAATCTTACAAGATGGAACTCGCTGCTCATCATCATCTTACTGTAAGACAATATTTTAGAGGTTAATGATGTATGTGTATTTGTGTCTTTGAGATACACAAACGCACATACACATTAACATCCAAAAATTGCATCTGAAATTTGATGACGGCACCTCAGATTTGCAATCGAGAGACAATTTTTTGAAGTGAACATTCACATCCAAACAATTGCCTCCTAAAACTTCACGACGGCAGCCACAGATTTGCAATCAGCGAGACAATTTATTGAAAATTGGTGATTTGCAATCAGAGATGAGGTGAGACAGAGAAAGGGGCAAGAAGAAGTTGAAACCCTAATCGAATACTAAAACTGAAAGAACCCGTGGAAAAAAACCCTATTTATAATTAAAAAACCAAATCCACGTCGGTTATATTACACATAACGACGTTTAACAAAAATAATCCTCGCCGGTAACAAATACATTACGCCGTTTCCTTCTTACTTAAGACGACAAGAAACAACGACGTATAACAAAAACAGTCGTTGTTTTATATTTTTATTTGATTTAAATCAGTCACCTAGAAAAGAAACTTTATATATTCTAGAACATTAATTTCTCGGAAAAAAAACTATATGTATAAGGCACTTTTGAAAAATAAACTATAAGAAAAAGGAGAAAAAATTATATTTATAATAAAAATAAAATCCACGCGGTTATATTACACATAACGACGTGTAAAACGAATCCACGTCGTGAAACAATAATACGCCGTTTTAGTTTAGTGTTATCCACGTCGGTATATTACAATAAAACGACGTATATTATAAAAATAAACGTCGTAAATTTAAAACAACCGTCGTGTTAAATATTTCTACCATGACGCGAGATATTGAGTTATCGACTTTTATTTAGGAGTTTACTACGGCGGTACCTACAACACTACTGTCGTATTATGTACCACGCCATAAGTTCAAATTAACGTCGTAGTTTGTCTATTAATACGTCGTCGTTATATGTAAACCGCCGTCTTATTACTATGAAACGGTTTGTATACATATACAACTTTTCGTCTACCGACTTACACATGCACTGTTTCCAAACCCGAGAAAAATTTCAATCTCCGGAGAAAACTTTTCGTCTTTTTCCTTGTCGAGCATCGGAGTATCTCATCGCCTTCCTCTTGTCTTCGTCGTCGCCTCTGAACTTAAACACCAAAATCCGAGAGAAAGCTTTCATTGCACGCAAAAGGTAAGCTTTCATTTCTCTGTTTTTGTTGCTATTTTTGTTGCTATTTTGCATGCTCATACTGTTTTTGTTTTGAAAATCTTTTTACCTTTTTTCTGGCGAAAATGATTTTTACTCTTTCAAGTTTGATAAAATACACAGAAAGAGAGGGAAAGTTTCAACTTTGAACACAACTAATTCAACTAAATAAGACGACGGTAGCTTTGTATTTGCGTGGTTAAATATGTAGACCACGACGGTTCGTCAGCGTCCTAGCGTCGTCTTAAAATTGATCTAAGTTGTTTTTAAACAGACGGTCAAATTTTTATTTGCTTGTTTAGTTGCAGTTTGATTTCTCTCAACTATGGTTTTGTTTTTCCTAATTTGATAAAATACAGAGAGAAAGAAAGTAGGGTTTGGTATCTTATATAGACGACGGTATCTTATTATTGACTGTGTGAATGTTCATACCACGACGTTGTTTTAAGATACCGTCGTCTATAAAAAGATGCCAAAGCTTTTTTTCTTTGTATTTTATCAAATTAGAAAACAAAAACCATGTTTCAGAGAAATTAAACCTGCAATCAAACATTCACAGAGAAAGAAAAATGTTTTTGGTTTCTTATAAATACGACGGTAGCTTATTATTCACGTCGTGTGAATATCCATAACACGACGGTATATTAATATTTACGTCGTGTTAATATGAATATCACGACGTCGTGTAAATATCGCCGTAATAAGTTCTTATTACGTCTTATTTAATATTTTTCGTCGTTGTTTAAACATTTGTATTGTTTCTTCTTTAAACATTTATTACGCTTGATGTTATGTTATTACGCCGTGTAAAATCTTATCATACGTCGAGTTTATAAATAACCGTCTTGTGTTCTAATTTTTCCCGAAATATTTTCACTTGCAGGTTTGTTTATTCTCAGAACCATGGTTTCTCAAGACCAAAGTAAGTACTCTGGCTCCAAAAAATGGAGGTAAGGAGCTTGGAATGGTAACTCCTCAAGACAAGCCCTTGATGAAGATGAAGTTTGTTTCATCTGCTGAGACAGAACCAAGCAGCCCGACAACAATTTCTGAGGATTCAAAGTCAGGTCGAGGTATGAGCACAATGCCTCGTGTTGTGAAGAGAAAATTGCAGAAAATCAAGCCAGTTGTTGAGTACAATAAAAGGGGGAAAGGATGTGGCCCTGCACATACTGAGATGCAGTCCTACATTGGTGTGTTGGCACGCTCCAGAGTCCCACTTGTGGACAAGAAATGGGCTGAAATCCCAATGATATAAAGGAGCAGATTTGGGAAGCCGTTGACATGGCTTTGTGGTAGGTCAAGGGGCAAGACCTCGGTGTTATCTTCTGCTGCCAAGAAATGGAAGGATTTCAAGTCTACACTGACAAGGCATTATATCCTTCCATACATCAAGGAGAGGGAGAAATTAAGCCAACCCCCTGAAGTATATAAATTCATAGAGAAAGCAGAATGGGATGCCTTTGTAGCTTCAAGGTTATCCAAAGAATTTGAGTCTGTGCATTCTCAACATGCAGATTAGGGAGAAACTTGAGTACAATCATCGATTGTCTCGAAAAGGATATGCTGGTTTGGAGGATCAATTGGAGGAAACCATGCCTAGGGTAGAAATTGATCGATCTACCTTATGGAAGAAAGCTAGACAGGACAAACATGGTAACATCCTGCATCCAAAGGTGGCAGAGAAAGCAAAATTAATTGTAAGCCTACACACTCTGTTTTAAAAATTTATTAAACTGTATATATAATTCTTATTACGCCTAATGTTATATTTTTCGTCGTGTCAATGATTTTACTACGTCGAATATTTTAAAAACGCGTCGTGAAAGATCTAAAACTCGGAATCACAACTCTGTTTTCTGTAAGTATAGATAAGACGTCGGTGTTTAATTTTTTCGTCGCTTTAATGTTATTACTACGTCAAAATGTTTTCAAAAACGCCGTGAAAGATCTAAATCTGGAATCACAACTCGTTTTCTCGTAATTACAGAAAAAGACGTCGGTGGTTTATTTATTGAGTCGTTTTAAACATCTAACCACGTCGGTTTTAATTAACGCCGTTATAAATGTATTATAACGTCGAGTTCTATTTTGGTGCGTCGTGTGAAATTATATACTGCGTCGTTTGTTTATAAATAACCGTCGTGTGTTTTCTTGTGCTGACTTTTTTGTATGTCTTTGTTTTAGGATGAATTGCAAAAACAAGTGGCTGAAGCGGCACCGAGTGTAATCGCGAATGATGTCTTGACCTTGGCTTTGGGTCCCGAGCATCCAGGGAGAGTAAGAGGGGTAGGTGCTGGGATTTCCCCTAGGCAATTCTTCAATTTACCTAGACCACAGAGGGTAAAGTTTGCTGATCAATTGAAGGAAAGTGTAAGACTTGTCCTTGAAGAGGAGACTAAGAAGATGGAAGCTAGAACCAAACAATTAGTAGAGGCTGAGAGGGAACATTTACTAAGTCGACTTTCCCACCTCATCCCCAATTTTGATCCAAGCATGCTTAAACCGAAAACTAGCCCCTCTCAAAACCAAGGTCTACAGCAAAGCCCCATAAATCCAATGTCGATAAAGCAAGCTGTTCTGGGGCTGAAGGAGATCCCAACATTTAGAGGATGATATGCCAAAAATGGGGAGCAGCAGGAAGAAACGGTAACATAAGCGAACTTTGAAATCTCTTTTTTTACATTAGACGTCGTTATTATGAATAAACCCGTCGTTTTAAAACCATACCATGACGATTTTATAAATAACCCGTCGTGTTTATTTAAATATAACGTCGTATTTAGTTTACTTGTTTTACACGCCACTAGACGTCGTACTTTGTGGTTTTTAGACGACGGTTTTAGTCCTTAACGACGTAATATACAATTACCACGACGTTTATTATTTACCATCGTTTAATAATTTTAAGACGCGTCCATAATTCTTACATACCGTCTTAGGTTATGCCTTACCACGACGTTTTGGTTTAATTTTTTACTCTCTGTACAATCTGTCTTATATATATATTTCTTTATTATTTAAAACAGAAATCTGGGGCTTTAGATAATCAAGATGAAGAGAAGAAAGGAGAAAACAAAGATGAAGGGAAGAAGGAAGAAAAACAAGAGAAAAAAGATGAAGGACAAAAGGAAGAAACAAATGATGAAGAGAAGAAAGAAGAAAAACAAGAAGAAGAAAAGCATGACGAGGAGGTATATTCTCATAACTTTGCCTTTTTAATTTGTTTTTCACATTTCAGACGTCGATATTTTTCTTTAAACCGTCGTTTGTTTTCACATTAGACGTCGGAATTTATTTTCTACGACGTCTATAGTTATATAAAACGACGGTATTTAATTATCGTCGTTTAAATTATAATAAGACGACATTTTTAATTTAAACCGTCGTTTTTAATGAATTACCACGTCATTTTATTTTGCTTTATTTCTTTAAACAGGGTACTGAAGTAGTTGATTATTCGAATGTGGAGGTGCCATCTTCCTTACAGATCCCTTTGTCGTTATGTGGAAACGACACTAAAGCCTCAGGAGAAGATCATGACCTTCAACATTGAGAAGGAGGTGTTTGGTGCAGCTCGAAGTACCTTCGTCTTGCATGAAGATATTACACAGTTTGCAGGCATGGAAGAAATTGGGGCTACTGTGGTTGCAGTATATATGAGGTTTGTCATAATCAAATATCAAACATTATATCATAAGACGTCGGTTGTTTAATTATTACGTCGTTTTAAACCACTAAAAACGTCGTTCTTTTTCTACCGTCGTGATAAATTCGTTATCACGTCTGTTTCTATTTCATTTCGTCGTGTGAAATTGTATAATACGTCGTTTGTGTATAAATAACCGTCGTTTGTTTTATATATTTAGGTGCTTATATGATGTTTTGAGAGACGCAAATATGTGCAGCATGGTTGGCTTTATCGACCTCGCTCAAGTTAGTGCCAACGTATTGGGTCACTAATCGATGTATCACGAATTTGTAGCCAATCGACTTCAAAAACAGATGGTGAACAGATTTTCATGATGCCTTACAATCCAGGGTTAGTCTCCTTAAAAGGATTTTGTTTGTATGATTTTCACTAATTGACCACTTATAAAACTGTTTAACTAATTCTGTGTCGTTTGAAACATCTAACCACGTCGGTTATTTATTTATTGAGTCGTTTGAAACAACTAACCACGTCGGTAGTTAATTATCGTCGTGATAAATTTATAATAACGTCGATGATTAAGTTATTACGTCGTGTGAAACTATATAATACGTCGGTTTTTATATTAACCGTCGTTTTTTATTTTATTTTTGTGCAGCCGTCATTGGGTCTTGCTGATTGTGAGGGCAAAGAGGGAAACCGTCTATTTTCTCGGATCCTCTGCCGGAAATCGTGGTTGATGAGGAGGGCAAAAACATCGTGAGCAGTGCTTTAAAAATTTATAATTCCCACATAGGCGTACTCAGCCGTAAAGCACCAATCGAAAACTCGCAGCACACCAAAGCAACCCAAAGAAAGTGTCGAATGCAGTATTATGTGATGCGCTTCATGAGGGACATCATCATGGATCCTTCCTTGGAGTTTGAGAAGAAGGTAAGAATAAAATTTTCAGAAACATTTTTGTGGTTTTTTGTATTATCAACGACGGTCATTTAAAATTACCGTCGTTGAATCGATATACTACGTCGGTTATGATAAAACAACGTCGTCTGTCTCTGAATTTCTTTTTATTTTGTAAAGCTTAATAATCATTGTTTATGGATTGCAGTTTGCCAAGGGAAAAGATCAAGCGCCATACCCCCAAGCAGCCATTGATGAAGTCAGGAAAGAATGGGCAGAGTTTGTTTGCCTTCATATGGATTAGATGATTGTTGGAATATTTTTATATAATATATAATTTTATATAATATATAATGTATATAATGGATATTTTTATATAATATATAATTTTTTCTATAATATATAATGTCCAAATTTTGTTTATAATATACATCCTTTTTTTCCCTGAAAATTTGTTGAGGTTTTCATAATATAAAAGAAAAAACAAATATGTAATCGACGTGTAATAATTTTCCAACGACATAATTATGTAAAAACCGACGTAAAATGATATTTAGACGTGATGGGGCGTACATAAGACGTCGTTTTGATGACAATTTCGCCATGGTTTCGCTTTTAAACGACGTGCTTTTGAACAAGTAAGTCGTTTATTAGGGTTTAGGTTAATACCTTATAACGACGGTGATTAGGTCGTTGAATATGTATTTTACGTCTGATGGTGAAACATCCGCCATGGTTTCTCTTTTCAACGACGTCCCTTTTACATGTGAGTCGTTTATTATTATTTACAACGTCGTGGTTTGTTGTTGACATAAGAATATTTTATTATTTTTAATTCAAAATTTTAAAATTAAATTTAAAATAAATTCAAAAAATTCAACTTCAACTCCTATGAAGTCATTGATATATTTTCTTCCCCCTAAAACCCAAAAAAATTCAGTTTGTGTAATAAAAGATTAAAATGTCCAACCTAAATAAAATTGTTTTGATGAGTCATAGCATCACTTACATAGTTTGATGGTTTAGGGTCTAGGGTTTGGGGATTAGGTTGTTATTTATTAGGTTTATGGTTAAAGTATAATTTTGGGGTTTAGGGTTTATGTTTGTTATTTCTTAGGATGTAAAACCATAAACAATTTTATAAAATTAAATTTTACAAATATATAATTTAGGGTTTTAAAGTTTAGGGTATTAGTTTTAACGACGGTGATTGAGTCGTGGAATATGGAGTTTACGTCGTATGGTGAAAAATCCGACGTCGTTTCTCTTTTAAACGACGTTTTGTTTACACGTGAGTCGTTTATTATTGTTTACAATGTCGGTAGTTAATTAACCCCGCCGTGGTTTGTTGTTGACATAAGAATATTTTATTATTTTTAATTCAAAATTTTAAAAATAAATTTAAAATAAATTCAAAAAATTCAACTTCAACTCCTATGAAGTCATTGATATATTTTCTTCCCCCTAAAACCCAAAAAAATGCAGTTTGTGTAATAAAAGATTAAAATGTCCAACCTAAATAAAATTGTTTTGATGAGTCATAGCATCACTTACATAGTTTGATGGTTTAGGTCTAGGGTTTGGGGATTAGGTTGTTATTTATTAGGTTTATGGTTAAAGTATAATTTTTGGGGTTTAGGTTTATGTTTGTTATTTCTTAGGATGTAAAAACATAAACAATTTTATAAAATTAAATTTTACAAATATATAATTTAGGGTTTTAAAGTTTAGGGTATTAGTTTTAACGACGGTGATTGAGTCGTGGAATATGGAGTTTACGTCGTATGGTGAAAAATCCGACGTCGTTTCTCTTTTAAACGACGTTTTGTTTACACGTGAGTCGCTTATTATTGTTTACAACGTCGGTAGTTAATTAACCCCGCCGTGGTTTTTCATAGTTTTAACGCCTTTTTGATTTTGCGTGGTACATAGTTTTACCACGACGTCCTTCATGTAATTAGCGTCATGTTTAATGTTAAATTTTAACGACGCGTGTTTTTTCGGTCGATGTTTTAAAAAGCGCGTTTCTTAAAATATTCGCGGGACCTAAAATTTTCAGATTTGGCTCTTATTTTTATACTTCTAACCCTGAACCCTAAAATTGTCGATTTCGCGCAACATAACATTTCGCTCTCTCACTTCATCTCTAATTCAAAGTTGGGCCAGGCTGTGTCAAATCCAATTTGGTCATAATCTGTGAGCTCTGCCAACCTGTAAGTACAAACCCTCTCTTCCCCTTGTAAATTCATTGAATGATATATTACGTTGTTTTGTTAAAGGGTTTTAGGTATATGTTTTGCGATCTGTTAATAATGTTGTTAAAGGGTTCATGGATTTTCTGTTTAATGTTTTCTTGATCACTCTCTGTTATGTTGAATTGGGAATGGATTTCATTTTGTCGGATCTTTTAATCACTCTCTGTTATGTTGAATTGGGAATGGATTTATTGTTTTCATGCTTAGTATATGTTGGTTTCACGTATATGTTAGTTTCTTGCTTGGTTTCATGTCTATGTTGTGTTGTTAATAGGGTTTTCGGATCTTGAAAATAAACTGGATATCGACGCGTTTCAGGCATACAACGACGGGTTTTACTTTAAACCGTCGTTGTTATTACTTATACACGACGGTGTTATGTAACTACCGTCGTGGTTATAATTAGACGACGTAAAATCCGTCGTCTATAATGTCAAATACGCCTGTTTTTGTTTAAAAACCGTCGTCTATTTTGTATATTACTTGCTATTAGACTTTATATAATCTGCTATAGTGATGGTCATTGCTTTCCTTTTCACTTTATTATATATAATAGGGTATAGTGTCGGAGATGGATAAGTCATGGATGCACTCGGATAGAAGATCAAGGCATATGAGTTAGGGTGGAAGCATTTTTGAACTTTTCAGAAAATCTTCTAACTACCACACATATCCGTTGTCCATGTGTTAAATGTGTTAATTTGAAATTGTTTGGGGTTGGAATTATAAGGGATCACTTATACTTTAATGGAGTTGACCAAAGCTATAAGAATTGGACATTTCACGGAGAACCTTGGGAAGCAGCTACTAATGCTAGTAGAAATGTTGAAGAAGATGATGACCATAGTAGGTACAGTTTTGTGTCTGAAGAAATAGAGATGGATGATAATGATTTTGGTGATTTTGGATCTGATCCTTATGAGTTTGCCAATGTGATTGGGGATGGAGATCAACCATTGTACCCTGGTTGTAAAAGTACACGAAGTTATCGGCATTAGTGAAGTTGTATAATTTGAAGGCAAAATATGGGATGAGTGATGGTTGTTTTACTGAATTATTGATACTTCAAGGCGATTTGCTTCCGAAGGAAATACAATACCGGCCTCTATGTATGAGGCAAAAAGACTTTGTGTGCATTGGGGCTGAGTTATGAGAAAATGCACGCATGCCCCAATGATTGCATCTTGTATAGGAAGGAGTATGAGGATTTAACTCATTGTCCTAATTGTGGTATCTCAAGGTGGAAGGAAGGCAAAGATTCAATCTTGAAAGAGGTGTGCCAGTGAAGGTGGTGTGGTATTTTCCTCCAATTCCAAGGTTTAAAAGGATGTTTCGATCACATGAGACTGCTAAGAGTTTGACTTGGCATGCTGCTAGAAAATCAATTGACGGTTATATGTCTCATCCATGGATTCCCGTCTTGAAACTTCTTGATGATAAATGGCCCGAGTTTGGTAATGAGCCGAGAAACTTGAGATTGGCTCATGTCATCCGATGGATTCAATCCCACAGTTCTCTAAGTAGCAGATATAGTTGCTGGCCGATTATCTTAGTTACATATAATCTCCCTCCATGGCTGTGCATGAAACGAAAGTTCATGATGTTGACCTTATTGATTTCCGGTCCTAAACAGCCCGAAAATGATATAGACGTCTACTTGGAGCCTTTGATTGATGATTTAAAATCTTTGTGGGATGGGATTGGAGGAGTGTATGATGCACATAATGGAGAATACTTTACACTCAGAGCTGCATTAATGTGGACAATTAATGATTTCCCCGCCTATGGAAACTTATCTGGTTGTGTTGTTAAAGGATATAAAGCTTGTCCAATATGCGGCGATGATACACCTAGTCACAGGTTGAAAAATGGCCACAAAATTTGTTACATTGGGCATAGAAAATGGTTACCGATCAATCATCCATATAGGAGGCAATGTGCAGCTTTTAATGGGAAACTTGAATATGGCACGCCCCTGAGCCATTAACCGGAGAAGAAGTGCTGCATATGGTTGAAGATGGTGACAGAGTTTGTTGGAAGAAGAAATCAATATTCTTTGATCTCGAGTATTGGAAATACCTTCCTGTGAGGCATGTCCTAGATGTTATGCACATTGAGAAGAATGTTTGCGATAGTATCATTGGTACATTGCTGGAGATCCTGGAAAAATAAAGATGGGATTGCTGCTCGATTAGATTTATTGAACATGGGGTCAAAGCGATTTGTAACCCAGTATGGAGAAAGACGTACTCGTTTGCCTCCCGGGCCTTGGAATTTGTCAAGAGCAGAGAAGAGAGAGATTTGCAATTCTTTCTATGGTATGAAGGTCCTCAAGGTTATTCTTCAAATATAAAAATCTTGTATCTTTACAAGATTCAAGACTTCTTGGCCTTAAATCACATGATTGTCATACCTTAATGCAACAATTGCTCCCTGTGGCAATTCGTTCTGCTTTTGGAGAAGCCTGCAAGGTATGCAATAACTCGTTTGTGCTTCTTCTTCAATGCTATATGTGCAAAGATCATGATGTTTCCAAGCTAGATAAGTTGGAAGAAGATGTAGTAGTTACTTTGTGTTTGCTTGAGAAGTACTTTCCCTTCATTCTTTGATATCATGGTTCATCTAGTAGTACATCTTGTCGAGAAGTTCGTCTGTGTGGGCCAGTATATTTTAGATGGATGTATCCGCTTGAAAGATATATGAAAGTGCTAAAGGGGTATGTTCAATCGTACTTCCAAGGTTGCATTGCTGAGCGGTATATAGTCAAGAAGTGAGAGTTTTGTACCGAGCATTTATCCGATGTTAGTACAGTTGGAGTGCCTTCAAGCCAAAAGATGGGAGTTTCAAAGCCATTATCAGGTTGCACAGTGAGCGTAGTTGATCGGGACCTGTTGAACCAAGCACATCTATATGTCTTGGAGAATACGGAGGAAGTCCTACCTTATATCGAGTACGTATGAGTTTTATTCTTTAAGTTTCCATTTTAAATTATTTCTTATGTTTATCTTATATGTTTGGGACCGTAATACTTGAATTTTGTGTGTCATGTAGGCAACATATGATTCACATCCAGACCACTTATCCAAAATTTAGAAAGAGAACAAAGTGGCTGCAGGATAAGCACAATAGCACTTTCATTCAATGGCTACGCTTCAAGGTATATGTTATTGAATAACATATTGGACTTTTAATTTTCTTCTTTCTATGTTAGATTGAATGAAGTTATATGATTAATTTGCAGGTTCAAAGTGAACTTAATGAGGAAGACAATCATGGCGTATCAGAAAATTTAAGGTGGCTAGCAATTGGTCCAAACATGGCAAGTGCCATTATATAGAGCTATCTCATTAAAGGTATTAAATTCAACATCAAGGCACAAGATGATGTGCGGACAACTCAAAATAGTGGAGTTTATTTACTTGCACATACTATGCAAGTTGCTAGTGCCAAGGATAAAAACCCAATTCTCTCAAATATGGGTTTCTATGGTGTCATTCAAGAAATTTGGGACCTTGACTACCAAAAGTTTACAATCCCAGTCTTTAGGTGTGATTGGATTGATAATACTTCTGGTCTTGTAGTGGACGAACTTGGATTTACCCTTGTAGATTTGAGTAAAATTGGACATAGGAATGACCAATTTGTTTTGGCTTCTCAAGTCAAACAAGTATTTTTTGTTGACGACCCGATGCATCGTGGTTGGTCGGTAGTGTTATCAATGCCTAATAGAGAATATAATGATGTTATTGGTGATGATGTCTTAGGTGATGTGAGAATTGAGTGTGAGCCATTTACTAGGGGGATGCCAAATGTTGACACATTTGATGAAGTGGTGGTTGAGTTAGGGAGTCAAAATATTCGAGATGGGTGTGAAGATATATGGGTTGAATGATGCTTTTAATTGGCAGTGTATGACATTAATTTTGTAATATATTGTAATGTGATTTCTTCACTTTCATTATACAGGTTTTGGCCACAAAACAATCAGAACAAAAATTACTGGTTCAGATTACAAAACACGACGGTTTTGATAAAATGTAATAAAACGACGTCTGTTCTAATAAATAACGACGTTTTGGAGCATTCAACGACCGCAATATATTTACCGACGTCTTAAAGCAAAGTAACAATGAAGAACCACGACGCTATTGTGAAAGCAGTAATCCAGGATAACACGTCGGACAAGCATAAAGAACCGCCATGTAATTCAAAATAACACGACTCCAATCCCATAATACCGACGTCTAAAAGATGAGAATTTTAACTTGAACGTTACAAAAGACGACGTCGTCATGAATTTACCACGTCGTAAGTTCTTTAATAAACGAAGTGGAAAAGGATGAATTCACGACGGTATTTGAAGTCCATTAAATTCGTCGACGTTAAGATGAATTAGACGACGTTAATTTTTTTAATGAAGACGTATAAATTATTAAACACGACGGTCTTTTTCATGGTACCGACGTTGTATATAGACGACAACGTCGTCCTTATAAATTACTGTGTCGTAATTAATGACCCCATCATTTTTTCCACGTCGTTTATTTTCAAAATATGACGTATAAATTCTGTAATACGGCTCTCATTTATTTGGAACCGACGTTGTTTATTCATTTCAACGTCGTCTAAGTAAATACATACGTCGTAATTAATGAACCTGACATCTATTTCCACGTCATAATTCATAAAAAATCGAAGTGGAAAATTTATTTTACGACGATTGTGGGAAATGTTGTGACGTAGTAGGTGTCAATAACGTCGTCTATTATGATTGTAAAGACGTCGTATTTATATTTGTCATCTGTTTCCTTTTAACGACGTTTTTTTTGTTGGAGTTGGTCGTCTATTCTCATCCTCGATTTTTTTATGTCTTTTTGCAGCACAAAGACGTCGGTTTTTATTTTTTGATGACGTTTTTGTTTTAACAACGACGGTTATTCACCGTCGTGGTTTTGTTATGGAAAAGATGTCGGTGGATTCCACGACGATTTGAAAACAGAATACACGACGGTGAATACCCGTCGTGGTTTTCTTTTTTGGTAGTAGTGATATATGGGTTATATTATTATTTTTACAGAGGGAGAAGGAGAGGACAGGGAGGAGAGAGGGAGGGCAGAGGATGGAGAGCGAGGCAGAGGGTAGAGAGATGGAGTAGAGGAAGGGGGATGAAAAGTTGTAGAAAAAAATGGAATTTTCATTAAAAAAAATTATTTAATTATTTTTTTATCCACATGTCACAATGTGATTGAATATGTGGGCTTTACTTATCTTCCACGTCACACTTGACAAAATTTCTAACGGCATGGACCATTTGTGATAAAAAAAACCCTAACATTAAGGACTATTAGTGTCACAAAAAAACCTCAAGGACTATTCGTGATAAAATCGTAAAGCGTTAAGGACCATTTGTGATAAAAAGCCATAACTCAATTCAAGCAAAATCTTTTTATTTTCTCCAACTCATTGCCAATAATTTCACTTTGTCGTTCAGAGGGGTGAAAAGCTGAGAGAGTCAGAGAGAATACGAAAAGGGAGAGAGAGTAATTATTTGTAAAAAAAAAAAATTATAAAACAAAAGATAAAAAATGTAATCTTGGATTTTATAAATAGGTGAAATGGTATTTTAAAGAGGCTAGCAACACCAGCCATTAGATTAAATCGAACGTATGTAACAAGTTTGGACCTCACAGGTCCTCAAAATATGGTCCTCAGAAGAGTAGCATTGTTTCTCTAATATGCAAATATTTTATTAAAATAGGAACATCTATCGACCTTCTGCCAAACTAATGGTGACTGTATTGTTGGAAAAACTTGCAGGTGTTTGACCAGAAGAACTAACAGCAGCAGGTATGGAATTCTTGTGAGTTGAAAAGGCAGGTTCCTTGGACGGTGGAAGTGATGTGGCTTCATTGGCCTGCAGCATACGAATTACAGAAGACATTGTTGGTCGATCAGCTGGAGCTTCTTGAACACACAAAAACCCTACATGGATACACTTCAAAGCTTCATCAGGGGAGCATGTTTCCCTAACTGATGCATCAATCACCTCCATTCCTCTACCTTCTTTCCACAATTCCCATGCCTAATTAAGATTTAAAATACTTCAACTTCAATTTTACAGTTAATCACAAATTTACAAGGCATACAAACAGAAAGGAACATAGTTTAGAATTATTTATACTTACCCATCCAGCAAGAGTTGGTGAATGTTCAAAGCGATAAAAAGCAGCATTCCTCTTTCCACTTACAATTTCCAACAATAACACTCCAAAACTAAACACATCTAGTTTCTCAGAGAAATGGCCATATCTTGCATACTCTGGCGACATGTATCCGCTGCATGAGTTGATGGTAGAAAGGTAAGCAATAGTAATGATTGCATAAGGTTTAGCAAATGAATGAACACATGCCCTACATATAAATACTTACTATGTGCCAACAACCCTATTGGTATTTGCTTCAGTCTGATTTATTTCGAAAATCTTAGCCATTCCGAAGTCTGAAATTTTGGGGTTCATTGCTCCATCCAACAGCACATTACTTGCTTTCAAGTCCCTGTGAATGATTTTCAATCTAGAGTACTTGTGGATATAAAGTAGTCCCTGAGCAATACCTTCTATAATTCGAAAACGTCTTCCCCAATCTAATTCTGTATTGTTAGATGGAGCTGATAGGAGAAACCATGAAGAAAAATGAGCTAAGTGTTCTTCTTTTTTCTTTTTTTAGATGAAATGCTGGAAAAATGGAAAAAGATCTTGCATTGCACGACTTTTGACGTCCGAGAAATCAACAATATCAAACAATCAGATCTTAGAAGGAATGAGGATATACCAAACAAAAGTTTGTCCAAACTTCGATTGGGCATGAACTCATAGATCAAGATGAGTTCCTCCTCTTCAATACAGCAACCCAAGAGCCTAACAAGATTGGTATGCTGGAGCTTGGCTATAAGCTTTAACTCATTCATAAACTCCAGATGTCCTTGGGCTGACTTCTTTGACAGCCTTTTTATGGCTACTTCTTGATTTTCAAGCAACACCCCCTGCAGTGGAAGGAAAATTCCGCACAAAGTGAACCACCATTTTACCAATTCTACTTAATTAGGAAAAAGGTTATTAGGAGAACAAGAAAAGAAATTATAATATTTATGATAGAACAACTTTAATTAGCATTACAAAGTGGAAGTGTCACCTTATAAACAGGGCCAAATCCTCCCTCTCCCAGTTTATTCGCTACGTTGAAGTTGTTTGTTGCAGCTAAAACTCTCTTTAAACTGAAGAGTGGTAGTTCTGCATCATTCTTCGCAGCTTCAGCTCTGGCTTTACTTATTGTCTCACTCATACTGCCTTCCGTGCTCCCTGTTTCATTCTTATTATTAGAGCATCGGTTGTTTGGAACACTAGAATATATGTGTTTGTGTGAGTGAGAAAGAGAAAGAGAAAGAGAAGGGTGGTAGCACTATACCTTCCATTCCCAAGAATTTCTTCCACAAGAAATAGCCAAGAACTAATGTAATCAATACCCCTGTTGCCGACGCTATTCCAATTACAGGGGACTTTTTCAATACATTATGGGAATGACTCTTAAGACCTGCCAAGAAAAGAAAAGGAATGACCTATAAAATGATTGCTGTAAGGGTCATTTCTGGCCAACTACTGTCTGCTACGGATTCTAATTGGCAAATCCATGCACAAAAAAGCAAAAGAAATTCACAAAACTTACCTAGTTGGGAGCCATGAACACGAATATAAACATCATGCCCATAATTTTGTAAACTCGGGGAATCAACAGGTTGATTATCTAGAATATCCATCAAGTCACCAAACCATGTCAGACATTTCCTAATGCTTCCTGCTGTCACATTTGGATAAGCATAAGCTGTGCAAGAGCAGTTCTGGAAGCATTTAGATTCACACGCACTCATACTCATATTTTCTAACAGAACAGCATGATCTGGCAGTTTCAACTTAGAAAATTTTGAAAACCCATCTTCTTTACACATCAATGCTTTCTCTCGAACACAGCCACCAACCCAATTCCCCTTATCCCATTGGTCTTGGAATTTTGGCTGAAAACCTGTCAAACACTTGCATGGTGATGCGAGGGTTTCATTTTTATCATTGCAGGCACCATATGGACCGCAACGATTATAGAAATCACATGTATCAACAGGCTTCTTCCACCATGAAAACCATTTTTTACTGAAATCTAGCCACAGAAGCAGCTCAATCTGCCCATTTGGATTCAATATGACCCTCATTTTGACTGAATTATCTGTGACACCATAAGTAACGTAAACCTCTTCAGCATCCAAGTTGTAAGTAAGGAAGTAAGCGGTTCCATTTAACGATGGAGCATGATTACCATCAACACCAAAGTCTGTGTTCGTCTCCTTGCCAACATACAAATCACTTCTCCAATATATAGCATTTTCCTTCCAGATAACAAGCTGGCCAGGCACTTTAGGATCAATGCCTGAGGTAAACTTTCCGGGTTGTGGATCATCAAGTGCAGCCCAGGATGTAAGGGCCCTTCGTTGGCCCGTCCTTTTATTAAAGCTAAGCTTCATGTTAGCCAAAAGTGTATCAGAGGGATTATCGAAGCTCTGCCACAGAGTATCTTCTCCAAATCTAAGTTGAAGATCTCCATTATCTACAAGTACACCAGTTGTCCCATTCTTTGCAGAAGCAGGTACTGATGTATTAGAAGACCAGACAACTTTTCTACTCCCATCCACAGTGTCCAACACCACTAGATTCCCATCACCGCTGAGCGTAAACACACCCGGAGAATCAAGTGGGGATTCTCTGTTAGCTACCCATATTATTGGTGTCTTTGGGATTTTGTTGTACCATATACCAAGAAAGTATTTGGTAGAATTTTCAGGACTGAAGAAGCCTAATGCAAAGGTCCCTAGGGAAGAAATCAAGGTCTGCTTTCCAATGATAGATTTTCCTGGTCCTAAATTGTCTTGGCTGATACAAATTGGCAAGACAAGAGATAGAAGTAGCAAAGAAAGACGAAGATTGACCCACTCCATTCAGCGACGGAGAGACAAAGAAAAAAGAAGAAAAAATTTGTTCTTGCCTCAAAGCTAAAGAAGTAGCTAACTATAATCCGTGCTTACTAAAGCTAATGAAAGTTTGCACCATAATTGCGTTTCTTCCATTCAAAATAGGCAGCATGTTTCTCTAAAGCACCTGAATTGCATCAATTATTATGCCGAAATTAATGTATCAAATTTACTAGAAATTTGTTGGGACAACAGGAGCTGAGGCGATTACCATTATCTCCAGATCTACTATTTCCCAAGCCACTCAGGTCCAAAGCATGAGTGAGACCACCCGTTGTGCTTTATCACCGTGCTATGCCGAGATTCAGAAATAATAACACCACAAAGCCAACCACAATTGAACAACGTAAAATAAACAAGGAACAAAGATTAATGAGGTTCGGCAAAATCATGCCTACGTTTCCGAATAGACTACTTCACTATAAGAATAATAACAACACAAGATACATTGGAATTAAATCAACATAGCCAAACTCCAAACCCCTGTACGCCCACTCACAGTATTTCCTAAGACCTCATCTCTCACAAGAGTTCTGTACTCTCTTGCTTTCCTCTGGGTCTTTCTCCCAAGTCAAGCCTGTCTTTCACTCTTGAATGCTCCACACATCATATGGACCAGCTGCTGCTACATATTGTTGGCTGCTTATTCAACCTTCGTACACCTATGTCGGTAGCAACAAAATAAAGACCAAAATGTCTTCAACTTCAACCACTCATTTAATGCTACATCACTTTTCCTAAAAGCCAATTTGTCAAAATTACAGCACAACGCACACGTCAAAATTATATCAGTAAACCATAATACAAAATTCATGGCAAAAAGAGTGCTGCTATTTCCACCCATCTATATTATTTTTCAAAACACCTTATTTTAAAAATTTTAAAGACAAATTTATCCATTTGTAAAATGACAGGACAAATTTACATTTTTCTTCTTGTTTGTCTTGTTTCTCTGCAGATAGAAGCTGAAGAGGAAAAAAAAAAATCCAGGTTGACTCTTCTTTGCCGTATCACTCACTCAAGTCAAAGCGTAATTCCTCTCATCTTACTTTTCTATGTTTCTTTGCATTTACTCTGTCTTGTGAACCATTTGAAAAATTTTGTACATGGGTTTTCTTATTTATCCAAAAGAAAAGAAAAAAAAAAAACTAAAATTTGTAGGTGGGTTTTGAAGTTTCTGAAACCATGGTGTTTGTGTGTGTGTGTGGGAGATGCTTGTGGTTCAATTTTAGTAAGATTTTTGGTCTGTTTGCTCGAATTTTTTGTTTTTTGTTTTTTTATGGGGTTAAGGCTATAGGGAGATTTAATATTTGTGGTTTTAGGAATCTGAGCTTGGAACTTTTGCTGGTTTCTAAAGCTAATTGGAACAAAACTGGGGTTGTTTTGAGCTTGGTTTTGGAGTTTTTGGGTATCCCTTGAAGCTTTGGAATGGTTTGACTTTGTGGGTATTTAGAAGAAGTACATATATTTCGTTCGGTGAAGTTGTAGTTGAGATTCAAGGAGTTGGAAAGTTGCATTTGAGCTTTGTTTTGAAATTTTGCGAAATTGTTATGAAGCTTATGCGAATGGTGGCTTGACTTTGTGGGACATTGGCAAAAGTTTATTGGTAGGTTGTGTTTGTTTGTTTGTGTTTTCCTCAAAATGGTTTAAAAGGGTATTTCATGAATAATGATGGGTGGAAATATAGAATTGTGTTTTTTCAAATTTATATAATTGGTGGGGAAGAGAAAATGGGTGAGAAAATAGGACAAGGGGTGGAAATAGCAGCACTTGGCAGAAAAATGTCATATTTCTCAAATTTCATAATGTACCGTCTAAAATTTATACTCCTCTTTCGTATGCCTATCTCTCAAAATTTCTCCCCACCTTCTTATGCCTATCTCTAAATTTTGTGCCCCTTTTTCTTATGCCCTATCTCTAAAAAATTCTTCCACTTTCTAATTGAATGGCGATACAGTACCAGATGAGCTAGCTACTTTTCTTCTCTGTTGATTCTCGCTCTCTCCATTCTTATTTTGTTTGGTTTATTATCAAAGAAACTGGGTAAGTTTTTTATTTTGTTTGATTTAGGTCGTGTATTAAAGATGCAGGTAAGGTAAATTGATTTAGGAATCAGGACTTGGGTGCTATGAAATCCACAACATCAACTGTTTAGGGATTTTATCTTACATATTCCATTAGTATCACCCCACCTTTTTTTTTTTTTTTGCATAACCCAACTGTTTCTGGTTTGGGAATTGAGAGAGCCATGTTGTAAATGTAAAAGTCATATTATTTTATTTATTTAATTTTTTTTATACAAACGATATTCTACTTTCATTTCATCTAAACTACGGTAGGAGGATTTGAACTTGGGTGTAGAGTGAGAAGCGTATCTGCTCTAGCCAACTTGACTAAGTCATGTCTACATTCTTTTTGTTTTTTGTCTATGTACATCGCATTGTACAGGGCCAACTTTGGACTATAGGATTGAGTAGTGAATGCTACTGGTCAAGTGGACTTAGCATGAGATAAAATGTTCTTTCCTTTCTCTTATGTTTTCCTTGCTTCGTCAAAGTGTCAAATAATTGGCGCAAACTTGGTTGTGAAAAATAAAATGCTTTCTCACTGAAACACAATCCACAAACTTGGTTTAAATTCTGAAGACCGATTAAGCTGAGTCAAGCTTCTGGCGTGCTAATGGTGACTGCATTGATGGAAAAGCCAACAGCACTGCAATTGATTGTCATACTTGTCACAGTGTTTTTATTCTGCAATATATTTAATTTTTAATGCGTTCAGAAAAGGAAACATTATTGAACCTCCATCGAGCTTCTGGCATAGTAATGGTGACTACATTGTTGGAAAAAATGGTAGATGTTTGAGAAGCAGCAGCAACAGCACTAGAATTCCTATTTGTTGAAAAGGCAGGTTCTTTGGTGGGTGGAAGTGATGTAGCTTCATTGGCCAGCATAAGAATTACAAAAAACATTGTTCCGCGAGCAGCTGGAGCTCCTTGAACACACAAAAGCCCTACTTGGATACACTTCAGGGCTTCATGAAGGGAGCATGTAGAAAATATATTTCCTTGTATTTAACACACTACTACAAAAAGTGAAAAAGACGACCAAAAAGACGACGGTAGAAGAAAAAACCGTCGTTGTATTTAAAAAGACGACGGTAACAAAAACCGTCGTGGATAAGTGACTTGAACAACAAAAAACGGAGGTCTTGTTGAATATTTTTTTATAATGACGCACACAAATAAAAAGCGTCGTCTTATTAAAAGGTTTTCTTGAGTTAAAATCGACCAAAAACAACGTGAGGTATGACAAGCGTCGTCTTTTAAAAATCAATGATCCTTTTTTGGTAAAGACATGGTTGTTTTGAAAGAACGTCTATTATATGTAAAAATAGACGCTTTTTATATAAATCGTCGCTCTATTATTTGTAAAGATGACGCGTTTTTATAAAAACCGCCGCCTATTATATGTAAAGATGGCGTTTTTATAAAAAACCGCCGTCTATTATATGTAAAGATGACATTTTTTATAAAAACCGTCTATTATATATAATAGATGGCGTTTTATAAAAAAATGGTCATCTATTATATGTAAAGATGACGTTTTTATAAAACCGCGCCTATTATATGTAAATATGACGCTTTTATAAAAACCCGTCGTCTATTATATATAATAGATGACGTTTTTATAATAATAAAAACCATCGTCTATTATATGTAAAGATGATTTTTAAAAACCGTCGTCTATTATGAAGTAAAGATAACGGTTTTTTAAAAATGGTCGTCTATTATATATAAAGATGACGCTTTTTATAAAAAATGGTCGTCTATTATATGTAAAAATGACGCTTTTATAAATAAATAAAAAGGGTCGTCTATTATATGTAAAGATGATGGTTTGTTAAAATAACCGTTAAATCATGATTTTTAATTTATAACCGTCAAATTTTTTGTCCTGTTACTTGATCTCTGAATGTTTATTTTTTTCGATTTTTGGTGTATATGATCTCGAAGTATAAACAAACAAGTTTGATGGTTAGATTGTTGAAACTAGTTTCTTAAAATGCGTATGCTATCAAAACAATATATTCACTAACAATTAAGAGTTTATTTATACTTTTGTTAAATATAACATAAGATTTTGTGGTATCCACTAGTGTAAATATTTTAAATTGAAGATCAAATTCAGTCATTGTATTCATATAGGGTCAAGGAGTGTAGCGGTAAAAAATCATCAAAATCGGAGTTAAAATAGCCGTTAAATCATGATTTTTCATTTATAACCGTCGAAATTTTTTGTCCCGTTACTTGATCTCTGAATGTTTATTTTTTCCGATTTTTGGTGTATATGATCTTGAAGTATAAACAAACAAGTTTGACGGTTGGATCGTTAAAATTATCAACATGACTCTTACCACCTGACAAAAATAGAAAACCATCTTGTGGGATCCAAATAATGGCACTTTCTAGCCAAAATAACTAACTCCGTTTATTTATTTTTTCTTTTGACTAATCAATATAATCTTGTGAAATTAGTGAGTGGTTGAGTCTAAGAATCCTACTTTGACACATCCATGCAGAGAAAACAGCCAAAGAAACCAAATTAACATACCTTGATTAGAGTGCTGAACACAAATATAAATAGTTTGCCCCAGACCATGATCTACAAGATCCATCAGGTCACCGAACCATATGCCAAACAATTCATAGTACTTCCTTCTCTCACATCTGAATAAGCATAAGCTGTGCAAAAGCAGTTCTTAAGACATTCAGATTCACACTCTCTCGCTGGATAAACAAGAGAAGGAAAAGAAGGTGAAAGTGGTGGAGGTTGGAAATGATGGCATTTTGGGGTGAAGTTGTGTTTGTTTCTGAGGAAAATGATGATGAGCAGGACGAAAGTGAGGGAAAGATAAGGACTTTGATATCTGATTTTGTTTTTGTTTGAGAAAGGAGAGAGCTTTATGCTTCTTTTTGAAATTATGAAATAGTAAAGGTGAAAAAGGAGGAGATTCTGAAATATTCAAAGGACAGCCATACAATTGATTCTGTGTTTGGGATTGTGTTGTACCATATACCAAGAAAGTATCTGGTAGAATTTGGAGGACTGAAGAAGCCCAATGCAAAGGTTTCCACTAGAAGAAGTCTAGGTCTGGTTTGCAGTGATAGGTTTTTCTAGTACTGAAGTGTCGTGGGTAGTACGGAATGGCAAGACAAGAGATAATAGTAACAAAACAAGACAAAGAAAGAACAACCTGATCTCCGTTTTCATAGAAACAAAGAAACAAGAGAGGAAGTGGAATAAGAAGAAAATATTTCCTGCCCGTGGAAAACTATAATTTGTACACGATGAAATTAGTAACAGAAATGTAGAGGGACAAATTCTACAAAGCCATTTTACTCATTCAGCCATTTAGGTCCAAAGCATGAATCATATGTTCCATAACTCAGCGGAGAGTGTAGGACCACCACCAACATTATAATAACATATGAGAAGACAGACAAGAGGAATCTCCACCTGATTGTATATGTTGGGCACGTGATTATTTCTTAACAGAAGAAACATGTCTTCCACCTTCGTGTTAATGTAGAAGCTAGGCTGTCTCTTAGGTTAGATGAAACAGTTCATGCGAACCCAAAGAAGTCATAAGGCCACGGCTCTCACCAAAGACTCATCATTTTACAAACTTTCACATTATAAAGATCCCATTCCAATGAACCAAGAGTTGTGTCGAAAATGGGGCTCTAGATAATGTTGCTAGAGTAAATAAACTAAATCACGTGTGACTTTCTCAAAAATTTATAACAGCAGAATTGTTTGTATTAGCAACGGAAAGGGAGATTCGAACTTGGACCTTGTAAAGAATGTTTGGTTGAAAGGTTTTGTTGTATTGTCAATAGTAGAGTACAAGCAAAATATATACTGCCAATATTACAGAATCTCTGTAGCATGATCCCCAATCCTAGGGATTGATTTGGATCTGTCTACCTATATCAAGTAACTACTCTATGTATGGTTATAATTAACATATTACAATAATAACATATCAATTACAATATATTATTCTAATAGACCTCTCCCAATATTGAGCCGCTATCGACCTTCTGGTATTAACATCTATACCTACTGATGTCTCTTATGGCCCAAAAGAAAAGGCATCAAACATGCGGTATTGGGACTTCTAGACATTGTTAAATTCTTGCACTGCTGATTGTCAGTACTTGTTACAGTACTGTTACATTGTTATTCTTTTCTTTTTTAATTTGGACTTGCCAATTTTTTTTGTTTTTAATAACCTCTATCGTGCTTCTGGAATAGTAATGGTCACAGAATTGTTGGAGTAATTAGATGTTTGAGAAGAAGAACCAGCAGCACTGGAGTTCCTATGTGTTGAAAAAGCAGGTTCTTTGGTGGGTGGAAGAGATGTAGCTTCACTCGCCAGCATAAGAATTACTGAAGACATTGTTGGTCGATCAGCCGGAGCTTCTTGTACACACAAAAGACCTACATGGATACACCTTAAAGCTTCATGGGGAGGACATGTTTCCCTTACCGCTTCATCAATCACCTCCATTCCTCTACTGTCTTTCCACAATTCCCATGCCTACGATTTAACATATATATAAACCCATCACTCTTGCATGACCATTCACTTATTTTAATTGCAAATTCTCTTGAGGCTTAAGAAAAGGACACATTCTAGAATTTTTAATACTTACCCAACCAGAAATTGTTACTGAGTGTTCAAAATGACGAAAAGAAGCATTCTTCTTTCCACTTACAATCTCCAACAACAACACTCCAAAGCTGAATACATCCAATTTCTCTGAGAAATGGCCATAGAGTGCATACTCCGGTGACATGTAGCCGCTTCATGAATTAAAGGCAGAGGAGTAAGCAGAGTAGTGATTGCATAAGGTTTATTACATGAATGAAAAGATGTGCTATGCATACTTACTATGTCCCAACAACCCTCTTAGTATCTGCTTCAGTTTGATTTGTCCCGAAAATCCTTGCCATTCCAAAGTCTGCAATTTTTGGGCTCATTGATCCATCCAACAGAACATTACTTGCTTTTAGGTCCCTGTGAATGATTTTCAATCTAGAGTACTTGTGGATATAAAGTACTCCTTGAGCAATACCTTCTATAATTTTAAAGCGTCTACCCCAATCCAATTTTTTCTTTTCAGATGGATCTGATTAGACAACCCAGGAAGAATAATGAGCTGAGTGAGCAACACATAGAAAAAGATCTTAAGAAAAGGCAATCAAATTTGAAGTCCCAGAAATCAACAATATCAAAGAATCATAGATCAATACCAAACAAAAACTTGTCTAAACTTCGATTGGGCATGAACTCATAGATCAATATCATTTCCTCTTCTTCAATACAGCAACCCAAGAGTCTAACCAGATTGGTATGTTGGAGCTTGGCTAGAAGCTTTAACTCATTCATGAACTCCTGATGTCCTTGCCCGGACTTCTTTGACAGCCTTTTTATGGCTACTTCTTGATTCTCAGGTAAAATGCCCTGCAAAGGAAAGAAAATCCCACATAAAGAGAACCACCACCTTATCAATCAAACATAGTTAGGGAAAATGGTATTAAGAGAAGTACTAAAGAAGGTGTCATGTTTATGAAGAACAATTAATGTACTATATTGCATTACATAGTGGAAGTGTCACCTTATAAACAGGGCCAAATCCTCCCTCTCCCAGTTTATTAGCTTCGGAGAAGTTGTTTGTTGCAGCTAATATACTCCTTAAACTGAATAGTGGTACTTCTGTATCATCCTTTCCACCTCCAGCACCATAATTTACTTTAGTATCACCATTCTTCCACCAATGCTCCCTGATGTTTCGGTCTTAGTGTTAGAGCATCGTTTGTTTGAAACTTTGAATTACTAGAATCCGTGTGCTTGCACATGTGACAGAGAAAGAGAGAAAGAGAGATGAGGCAGAGTGGTAGCAGTACCTTCCCTTTCCCAATGTTTTCTTCCATACGAAATTGCCAAAATTCATTATAAGCAATCCTGCCGTTGCTGAGACAATTGCAATTATAAGGGAGCGTTTATCGGTATGACCATTAACACCTGCAAACAAAACAAAAATATGCAATTAACCAATTACAATGATGGCTCTCGAGGTAATAATCACTTACAACAATACCAACAATCATTTGCACAGTACTTTTAAGATACATAAACTCAGAAGCTGCAAGTCTAATGTATAAAGTTCTTCCATCACCACCATCTGCTGCATGTTCTTGCACACCCAAGAGATCTCCAGTCCAAATTGAACATCCGGTATTGCTGTCATAAGCATAAGCAGTGCAAGAGCAGTTACTTAAGCAGATTGATCCACATTTCTCAATACTCCCAACCTCCACAGACTGGTTATTTTCAGGCATTGACATGGTTTGCACTCCTAGAAACCAGTCTTCAGTTCCATTAACACTCATAGAATTCCCACACTGCAAACTGGTTTTTCTTGAACACCCATCAGAGTAATCCTGCAAAACCCAATCCGTCGGCGAAGTTGGCTCAAAACCCATCAAACAATTACAGAAGAGCCCGGATTTATCATTGCAACTCCCAAATGCCCCGCAAAATGCATGAACTGCACATTGTTTTCTTGGTTGAGACCAAAACAAATTCCATTGCCTGGAAGTCTTCAACCATGTTAGTTTCTGAATCTTCCCCGAGGTATGCATCACGAATCTAGACATTCTCTTAGGATCATAAAGAGAGTAGGTGAAATAACTCTCGTTTTCGTTTGTAATATAGCTGTAATTGTAGGTGTAATTAACCCTCATCTCAGGAACCAAGCTGAACATATGTGAACTTTCATTCCATGATCCGCTGGTCCAATACCGTCTAGAACTATTCCACAGTATGATATATGAGTTGCTTCCATTTGGGTCTAGCTCAAGAGAGAAAAGACCTGGTGCGGGATCCCCTGAATTCTTCCATGAAGTGAGAATTTGGCTTTGTTTGGTAATTTTGTTGAACCCAATTCTACCTCCTGGTAGCCATGTATGGGTTGGATGATCAAGGCTTTGCCATAAAGGCTCTGATGTAGTACTAGTACTACACCCACCACCAGCTCTTAATAAGACAAGGTTTCCAGTATCCAAAAGAACTGCTTCTATACAACCTGTGGTGGTGGTGGTGGTCAAATTTGTTGACCAAACTGGACTTTTCGACTCGTTGAAGAGAACCAAATTACCATCTGAGATTCTCAAGACCGAAGAAAAACTATCAGAGACTGGTTGTTCCCTATTTGCTACCCACACTATGGTCTGCTCATCAGATACTACTTGTTTGGAGTACCACATGCCTATGTAGTAGTTTGAAAACTTACCTGGTTTGAAAAAACCCAGCTCAAAAACCCCACCTGCAGAGACAATGGTTTGATCACCAGAGAGAGATTGGTTTCCGCTGATGGTGTAAGCTGCAAGGGAAATATGGACTTTGAGATACAGGCATGACAAAACAACTGAAAGCACCAGCCTTGGCTTGGTTTTGGTATCCATTTGGCTGCACATAAGAAATTTGCAGATGTTGAAAATAATGCACATTTGTGCTTAAGATTTCAAGAAGGATCTAGAGAATTCAAGAGCTCACAATAAAGAAGTTGCATGGCAGCAAAGCAAATGAATATGGTGGAATATTCTAGGTAAAACCATATAGTTGTGGCTGGAGTAAAAGACCAATTCCACTTGGTGATGTCGGCAATGAAGATTGAAGATTATTCTAGACAAAGCCAAACATATATGGCTAGGAGAGATTGTCCAAGTCGGTGAGACTTGGGTAGCGGCGGCAATCAAAGCCTATAAATATAGGCATGCTTATACTCATACAAAGTGGAGTCTAACAGAGAACTGGAGCCAAGGGGCTACCTAATGCTAACTATGTTGAGAGCCAATAAGCTCATTAATCAAAGTGTAAGGGCCAAATAGCCCAAACTAATCTAAACCAAGTGTTGTGGCCAATAAGCCAATATGCTAAGTGTAGAAGGCCAATTAGCCTACACTAAGTCATGTACTATTCTCCTCCAAATCTAATAAAATCACTTTGTTTCCCCTATAATCTAGCAGCAGACAATTTTAGATACTGTCTTGCAATACTTAACCAGATCAGCGCATTCAGCTCAGTCAACTATTGAAGAAGCCAAACGTCTACAGTCCAGTTACTAGAAAAGCTTAAAATGTTATACAACCTTCGCATTAAAAAAAAGCCTGTAATAATCCTGACCAAAAAAAAACAAAAAACAAAAAAACAAAAAACAAAACACAGAAAATAGTAAGAAGAAGAAAAGAATTCAAGAGGCAAAGCGATATTTTTCCTTGGATTGCGACATCCTATGTAACACCCCGACTCCGTTATTTTCCTATTTAATCTAATTTAGGGAAAATATTTAATTATTCCTGGGTTAAGGGTGATTTTGGTCACTTTCTTATCCGGGAAGATTTTGGGACCGTGAGTGGTGTGGTTGCGTAGGTGGTACTGAGACGAAACCGTAGACAGGCGGTAGGCCTGAATCGGAGATTTAACGAAGTTTTGGCGATCAAAACTTGTTCGGTGGCAGTAATTATTTCGAAGTAAGTTGGGGTAAAATCAGATTTTCAGTTTTTACCCCTCACTTTCTCTCTCTTCCTCCCGCGTACACTCTCTCTCTCTCTCCGTTTCTCTCTCCCGACTCTCTCTTTCTCTCTCTTCGATTCTCTCACCCGGCTCAACGCGAAGGCACCGGTCCCATTCGACTCGTCTCGAAGCCCGATCAAGACCCACCCAATTTCCCGAAACCTCGAATTCGACGTCGATCAGTGGTTCAAACCGGAAGTTTCGATTGTTGCGCCGTCGTCTCGCGCCCAATTCCGGTGAACCAGGTGAGGTTTCTTCTCCTTTTTACGTATTCTAGCTGACTGTTGTTTAGGTTTGGATCGATTTTGAGTTTTGGAACCGAATTGGAAACCTAGGTTTTGGCCGGATTTCAATTTGAAATTCCGGCCACTTGCCGTCCGAATTGGATGTTGCCGTAGTTGAAAAAGTTGCTCCACTCTTCGAGTAGTATCTAGGATTGGAAGGGTGAGCGTTGGTTTGGAGATTTTCCGTCGCCGGAAATCTCTCTACACACCCGCGCACTGCGGCGCGTGTGGCGGCGCGTGGGCAAGGTGGGTGAAGTTGTTTTTCGTCCTGTTGAGATCCTTAGGCTGTCACGAGTGCGTAGGATTTCGCGGATCTCAATTTGGATATCGTTTGACTATCGAACGGATTTCGCATATTGTGCGTTATCCGGGTTCGATAAGTTCTGACCGTTGGATCGTTTCCAAATTGAAGTATGTTGATGTAGGTACTCTTAGAAACCTATAGGAATTCGCGGATCGTGAATTGGAGCCCCGGATGTTCCGATTCAATAATGTGAAGTTTAGGGAAATCGCGATCACCGTGCGATTGGGAAGCGAATTCCAATCAGTAACCGGACCTTAGGATGTTCCTTTGGACGTGAGTGCACCGGGAACTTGGGGATTTAAGTATTTCCTTTCGTGAATTTCCGTTTTGGAAGTACGTACTGTTAATCAAGGATTTGTATCTTGGAATAGGTACTTGGTTGATCACTCTCAAGGCGGGACCCTCACGGTCGGGCAGCTTGGGATTACTTGTGAGTGGACTTTGTTTTAAGCATATGCATGGTTTTTATTTATGAAATTTTTGTGCATATACTTTAAATGATGGTGACTTTGATGTAATAAGTCTTTGGTCGATGATTTGAATATATTTATATATCTTGGTTATATATATTTTGAATATGAACATATATATTTGAGTATGATGATTATGTTGATATGGATTTTGGGATGGCTATCTATATTGTCTATGTATAGAGTATGAGAGGTTGTTGTGGTGAGATTGTGGAAAGATAGGAGTTGATGGATGGTTGTGAGATGTATGAGTATGGTAGGTGAGTACCATTCCCTAGTTACTAGGCTTCCCACACACGTCGTTGGCAGTGCCGGTGGGGTGGGAAGGCCATGAGATTACGGGTCTCACACATGGCGTTGCGCAGTGCGGTGTGTGAGACACTTTCCATACGTGTCGTTGGCGTGCCGCGTATGGGGAGAGTATGTATATTGCTTGAGTATCATCACACACGTCGTTGGCAGTGCCGGTGGGGTGATGATACTGTCTGCGCGCGTAGGACTTGATATGAGATTTGTGAGCTACACGTGTCGTTGGCAGTGCCGGCGTGTGAGCTATGGAGTTCCGTCCCCCGGTTGGACTACTCATCCCGGACGCTGGTTACGGTTCGAAAATCCTGCGTACCAGCCAACAATCCCGGTTGGATTGTCTCCCCGGTACATTAGTTTGGAGTGGAGTATATATATATACTATACTAGAGTCCTAGCTATATGTATATTTATATATGGGTATTTACGGGTGTTGAGAGTTGCATATATTTTGGGAAATGAGTTGTGAGCCTGAGTTGTGGAGATGTTTTGGACTTTGGGATTTTTGTGTTTGAGTTTTGGTTTCTGAATTGTGAAACTGCATGCTAGAGCATTATTTTTACACGGTGGGGTTACTATGTTGTTTTAAAGTGAAACTTTATTTCTGTCCACTCACATCTTTCTGTTTTGCGCCCAGACATGAGTTGCTCCTGAAGGCATTCGAGCAAGTCACGAGCTCCGAACTTGTCGTCTGTTAATAGGGTCTGTATAAATTCTTTCTACTCCCCTGTTTGTTGTAAACAAATTCTGTAGACGCTCTGTTATTGCCCATGTTAGGCTACTACTTGAGGCCGGAGGCCATTTTGTGTTGGATTGTAGTATGTTAAAAGCATGCTGGCAGTTGGATTGTATATTGATGTAAATTATTGCAGGTTGTTTATTTTGGTTTGAGCATTTTACAGGGGAGACTCTGCCAAAATTTTGGTAGAATGTCTTGGGTTTTAGTAAGTGGGCCCGGCATCGTATGATGTCGGCACTAAGAGTCCGCCCGGTTTGGGAAATTCCGGGGCGGGTCCTGTCATCCTAACTTCATGACATGGACAGATTAGAAAGATTTAGTGTCTTTTTCATTTAAGAAAAAATAAATATTTGATTCCGGTCCAATTCTTCCACCATAGTCTCTGTGTGTACCGATTTTTTTAAAGCGATATTGGGGATAGGGATTCAAATACATGACATCGAATACATAAATAATTGTTTTTAATCACTTGAGTTACAAGTCTCTTACAACCTTGATGACATGTGGTATGTAGATGAATAAGTACTTAACAAATTGCAGTGGGTTTAGGTCCAAGTATGAATGAATGATATGACCTTGCTTTTGATGACATGGACAAATTAGAAAGATTTAGTGTCTTTTTCATTTAAGAAAAAATAAATATTTGATTCCGGTCCAATTCTTCCACCATAGTCTCTGTGTGTACCGATTTTTTTAAAGCGATATTGGGGATAGGGATTCAAATACATGACATCGAATACATAAATAATTGTTTTTAATCACTTGAGTTACAAGTCTCTTACAACCTTGATGACATGTGGTATGTAGATGAATAAGTACTTAACAAATTGCAGTGGGTTTAGGTCCAAGTATGAATGAATGATATGACCTTGCTTTTGATGACATGGACAAATTAGAAAGATTTAGTGTCTTTTTCATTTAAGAAAAAATAAATATTTGATTCCGGGTCCAATTCTTCCACCATAGTCTCTGTGTGTACCGATTGTTTTAAAGCGATATTGGGGATAGGGATTCAAATACATGACATCGAATACATAAATAATTGTTTTTAATCACTTGAGTTACAAGTCTCTTACAACCTTGATGACATGTGGTATGTAGATGAATAAGTACTTAACAAATTGCAGTGGGTTTAGGTCCAAGTATGAATGAATGATATGACCTTGCTTTTTATTTATAACTAAAACACAAAACAACAGGGCTAAACTGGTGAAATGCCCTTTAAATTTGTAGCATACTTCAACTTTCCCTTTAATATTTTTTCTAGAAAATTAAAGATATAAACTATTTATTTAGCTGATAATTTTCCATTAAAAAATTTCATGTGCCAAGCATGTGAGATATTTAAAGAGAAATTGGTCATTTGCACTTTAAAATAATTAAAACTAAAAAAAAAAAAATAAGGCAAATAATAATAATAATACTAGGCTTAAATATAGAAATGGTCATTATGTTACCAATCTGGCCAATTTGGTTCTCGTGTTTTCTATTTGATTGATTTAGTCCTTATGTTTTACTCCGTTAGCCAATCTTGTCTATTCTATTAAATTACTGTTAAAAATTCATAAAAATTTTAAAAATTAATTAAAGAATGATAAAGGTT
The DNA here is from genome assembly GCF_029339155.1 of Prunus mume. Taxonomy (NCBI): domain Eukaryota; kingdom Viridiplantae; phylum Streptophyta; class Magnoliopsida; order Rosales; family Rosaceae; genus Prunus; species Prunus mume. The sequence continues at coordinate 27,450,262 of NC_142701.1, forward strand.
TAAAAAATTTAAGTTTATTTTACAAAATGAATAAATTTAAGAAATTTTAAATAAATAAAACCCAACACCCTCTACGCCCTCTTCTTCTCTCAAGCCGCAACCACCACCCAAGTTCCCACCATGAGCAATCCCTGCCACCAACCCACTCACTCGCACACACACACACACACTCTCTCTCTCTCTCTCTCTCTCTCTCTCTCTCTCTCTCTCTCTCTCTCATCCATCCCACCCAACCCCGCAACTCCTCTATGCATCTCCCTTTCTCACATCAATCCCTCCTTCCCACCGTACATCTTCTATTGCCCCCATCTCATAGCTCGGTTGTTTTTTGCAATTTTTTTACATTTTATTTTTAATCAGTCAACTATTTTCTTAAAAATGGGGTTTGATTTTTAAAATTGAGATTTTATATTTTTCTATAACTAATTTGTGATTTTTATTAATTCAAATAATATTTATGAATTTTTTAACAGTAATTTAATGTAATGGACAAAATTGGTTAACTTAGTAAAACACAATGGCTAAATTGGAAACACTGATATCAAATTGGGCAAGTGAGTAAAACACAAGGACGATTTTAACATTTAAGCCTAATAATTAAACCCCAACCTCCAGCCCCACCCCATTGACCTCCCCCTCTTCGCCCCTCTCTCCGACTGCGCTGGAACAAAAAGCTGAAGCATCTATCTTTGGTGCTGGGGAAAGTGTCGGACCCACCGACATTTTGTAATATGTTGGGTAACAGAAGAAGCATGATTCACTTTCACCTTTCTTCTGCCAATGTAAAAGCTACGGCTGGCTCTTAGATAAAACATCTTCTATTTTTTTGGACTAAATATGTATAACATTGCTAGAGTAACTACACATAAATCACGTGTCACTTTCTTAAAAATGGATAGCGACACAATAGTTTGTATTAGCAAGGTAGAATGATCATGGAAAGGATAGTTTCCAGCGAGCTATAAAATAAGGCATCTTCTACCCAACAAAACCAACTCAGATTCAGAGAGCAAGCTTTCTATCTTACCTGCAAAAACCCAGCAATTTCGTGCACTATTCACCCTTCTTCTCCATTTTCCTCTTTTGGCAGATTACTTTCACATCTGTCAGAAGCTTTGTCAAGCTGCCGGAAGAACATTGTTCTTTCTTTCTCTCTTCTCAGCCAAATTAGCTTGCAAACCTCTTCTTCCTCACCTTAAACACTCCCATTTCTCCCTAGGAAGCCATATTTTCCTCTTTGGTGCTAAACTCATGCTGATTTTGCTTCCATGCCACAAGCCTTTTATGGCAAGCTAGAAAATTTATTTGTAAGCATCAAGAAATCATCTGTAAGCTGTTGTTATTTTCATTGGTGAAGGTAACCAGAACACTTCCTAAGGCTCTATTGCCCTTTCGAAGTGCTTTTGAGGCTTGATTTTCGAACTCGACACGGATAATTTCAGCAACTTCCCTTTACGGCTGCCCACCCATTTGCAGCTGCGGAAGAAAAAGCCCCCTACAATTGGCATTCAAATTGCCCAGGCCATGTCGACCGAATCCACGCAGACAAGGGTAGCGCAACCAATATCCTCCAATTGGCGGTCATCCAGCAGATGGGCTTGGAGACAAAGATCAACAAATTAGCCAAATCCCTAACCGACTTTAATGGTGCAACAACGGTTATCATGGGCACAATAGACCTCGATGTATACTCCCCACCTGTAATCAGCTCGCAAACATTCATGGTTATTAATGAGGTCTCACCCTACAACGGCATTCTGGGCAGACTATGGATCGGCAAGATCAACGTCATCACCTGCGCCACACATCAGAAAATTCGGTACCCAATTCTTAGGAGCGGTATTAGCCAAATCAACAGCTATCAAGCAATGGCGAGGAAATGCCCTACCCAAGTGTTTAAGAAAAAGCAAACAAGTGCAGTTCCTCCCTGTGAACCAGGCAGATCCAAGGAGGTTGAACAACCGAATCTTGCTCCTCGTGAGCTGTGCAATCAAAGCATCGTGACCAAGCCAAGGAAATCTGTCAGGTCTTTCCGAAGAATGATGGAAACCCTAAGAAGACGTCGAGTTAATAACCTTGGATCCTGACCAACCAGATAGAAAAGTGCGGATCGGCTCCCGCCTAAGCCCAGACGAGAAGGTGGAGCTGACCACCTTCCTCCAGAACAACAAAGACATGTTCGCATGGTCACCGTCAGACATGTCTGACATCGACCCGAACATCATTTGTCATCGACACCAAGTCAACCCCGGCAAGCAGTGGTGCAGAAAAGATGCAACTTCGCTTCCAAGCGGGTCGCTATCATCAAAGCCGAGATTGACAAACTCCTAGGTGACGGCTTCATTGAAGAGGTCTCCTACTCAGAGTGGCTTGCCAACGTTGATCTGGTGGCAAAACAAGAAAATGGCAAATGAAGAGTTTGCGTCGATTATACTGACCACAACAAAGCATGCCCTAAAAACAACTTCCCATTGCCAAGAATCAACCAACTCGTAGATTCCACTTTTGGCAATCAATTGCTCAACTTCATGGACTCCTACTACAGCTATAACCAAATCCTGATGCACGAGGATGACAATGCGAAAACTTCTTTCATCATTGAGAGAATGACCTACTGCTACAAAGTCATGCCCTTTGGGCTGAAGAACGCCAGAGCAACCTACCAAAGGCTAGTGCATAAAATCTTCAAGGAGCAAATCGGCAATACTATGGAAGTCTATGTGGACGACATGCTGGTCAAGGCCCTAAAGTGTGCAGATCACATCAAAAACCTCGTCGAGGCATTTAGCCTGCTCCGCCAGTATCGCATGAAGTTGAATCCAAGTAAATGCACATTTGGTGTATCCTCCGGCCAATTCTTGGGATACCTAGTCACATAACGAGGTATCGAGGCACACCTACGTCAAATCAAAGTCATTCTCGAGATGAAGTCGCCCTTCACGGTGAAGGAGATACAAAGTCTGACGGGCAGAGTAATAGCCCTTAACCGATTCCTCTCGAGATCAACCAACAAGTGTAAAAGATTCTTCAAAGCTTTGAAGAAAGGACAGAGACAAATGGGATGAGGAGTACGAAATAGCTTTCCATAATCTAAAGACTTACCTCACCTCACCTCCCCTGCTCTCAAAACCAGTCCTTGGTAAGGACTTGTTCGTAATACCTGGCGAGTGTCCAACTTAGTTGTCACCAACTTTCATCCGAGAAGAGTTGGGGGCCAACATTCGGTATTCTACACGTCAAAAGCTCTCCTCAATGCAGAGACGCGCTACTCGAATTTGGAGAAGCTCATTTTGGCCCTTCTAGTTTTCGCGAGAAAGCTACGGGTTTACTACCAAGCTCATCGAGTCATCGTCATGACCAACTTTCCTTTGAGATCAATCCTCCACGTCCCTAACGCTTCTCAGTGACTCATAAAGTGCGCCATAGAGCTAAGCCAATATGACCTTCTCTACCGGCCAAAAGCTGCAATAAAAGTTCATGCTTTAGCAAACTTTGTAGCAAAATTCACCCTATCAGCCGAAGAAGAGAAATTGGTCAACAAAAAGAAGGAAAGTTCAAAAGCAAACGGGACCTCCGCTAAACCTAGCCAACCTAGTGACATGTGGCAATTGCGCGTAGACGGAGCGTCAAACCAAAAGGGAGCTGGAGCGGGTGTCGTCATCACCACCCCAGACGAAACCTTGTTGGAGCAAGCTATCACGCTTGGCTTCCGGACCTCGAACAACGAGGCAGAATACGAGGCATTGCTCGCTGGCTGCGCTTGCTAAGGAACTCTCAATCAAGAAGCTAGTCATCTACTCGATTCCCAGTTGATCACGAATTAGGCCTCAGGTGAATACATGGCGAAGCACCCAAGGATGAACTTGTATCTCGACAAAGTCCAAGAGCTATTAAAGGCGTTTCCTACCTTCACCATCCAACAAGTACCTCAGGCAGAGAACACGCATGCAGAGCGCCTTTGGCCAGCCTAGGTCGATCTTTGCCGATACCCAATTCAGACGCTTCATCCCGGTCGAACACCTTAACCTACCAAGCATTGAATAAATAGAACCGATCGACACAATGCAGATTAACGAGGACCCCAACTAGCGTGACCCCATCATCGACTACTTAATGAATGGAAACTTGCCAATTGACAAGCTCGAAGCTAGAAAAATCCAATAGAAGGCTGCGAGATACTACATGCACGACAACAAGCTCATCCGCAGATCATACTCCGACCCTCATCTTACCTGCATAAAGTATCCTCAAACACTTGAGGTTCTTTGCAAAATTCACGACGACGATGTGGCAATCACTCTGGGGGTAGGTTACTCGCCTAGAAGGCTCTAAACATAGGCTACTTCTGGCCTACCATGCGACATGACTCCACCACATACGTCAAGAAATGTGATCGCTGCCAACGATACAAGCCAATCCCTAACCTGCTTGCTGAAGTTTACCATCCGTAAAACAATCCATGGCCATTCATGCAATGGGCCATTGACCTAGTGGGTCCCTTGCCACTGGCGCCCTTCAAGAAGGACATGATGATCGCTGCCACCGACTACTTTACTAAATAGATCAAGGCCGAAGCTCTATCCTTTACTAAAGAAGCCGATGTGGAGCAATTCATCTGGAGAAACATCATCGCGGTTTGGCTGCTCACGATCGCTAGTTACCGACAATGACTTGCAGTTCATTGGTAAGCAGATCACCGCTTTCTTTGCGAAATACAAGATCAAGCAAGACTTGTCCACCCCAAGGTATCCACAAGGAAATGGACAGGCCAAGGCATCCAACAAATTCATATTGGACTGCTTGAAGAAAAGGTTAGAAGGCACCAAAGGGAGATGGGTGGATGAACTCCCCGGAGTACTATGGGCTTACCGCACCACCAAATGAAAATTGACTGGATAAACCCCATTCTGCCTTGCCTATGGGACAGAAGCGGTCATCCCTCCTCACATCATTGTCCCCTCCATAAGCCTTGAGATTGGCAGTGTTGATCAGAACTACGAGCAGATGAGGCTCAACCTTGACTTACTTGAGGGCGAGCGCGAGAAGACTATTATCCAGATCGCCTCTTATCAGCAGCAATTGAAGTCTTACTACGACAAAAGAGCTAAGGTCAAACAGTTCCAACCAAGGGACCTCGTGCTAAGAAAGGCTTTCATCATTGTACCAAGGCAATGGTCAAAAAAGATGAATCCTAACTGGGAGAGCCCTTATGTGATCAGTCGGTATGGGGGCAGAGAAAGCTACACACTGGACACCATGGATAGGAAGGAAATATCACAACAATGGAATGCTCAACATCTCCAAAAGTATTATTCGTAATGCTTCCTCTTGCCTGCTAGAAGTTCCAAGTTTTTGTACCCAGTTATTTCCATTTTCGAATAAAGGACTGTAATCTTATGAATATCAATATAAGTTCAATTTCTCATTCCGAATGTCTTATCTGCCTGCAAAACATGACAATTGCCCATAAGGCGTCTTTCGAGATGCAGGCAACGATCAAAAGCGTTCTTCAGAAAGCGCATCGCAAAAGTGTCTTAAAGGAGACGTAGTGTGTGCCAGGAATTTCCTAAGAGAAGTATCCAGGTTCCTATCCGTTTCCTAAGGGAGGTAGGATAGTCATACAGTGTAACACCCCGACTCCAATTAAATTCCCCACTTAAATTATTTAATTTATTTAAATATGAATTTATGAATTTACCCTTGGGGTAGGGGTATTTTGATCACTTTTTAATCCGGAAAGAGTTTGGGGCATTGTGTCCCGATGTGATCTCCTGGTTCTCACGAGCACATAGATACTTTCGAATTCCAATTTGGTTAACGTTTGAACCCCGAACGGATTTCGCCTACTGTGAGTTATCCGGGTTCAATAGGTTCGAACCGTTGGATCGTCTCGAATTTGATATATGTTAATCTAAGCGTTCCTAGGATCGTGTAGGAATTCACGAATCGTGAAGCAGAGCCTCGGATGTTCCGATTTAATAACTTAAAGTTTGTGTTTTATGATAACCGTCCGATCGTGCGATCGTGAGCGATTCAGACCAGCCTTGCAGGATGTGTATCCTAAATCTTGTGGAACCATAGGAACTTTCGGATCGTAAAACGGAGGTAGTGGGTCCCGTGGAACCGGTTGACCAAGTTTGGGTAGTTTGACCCCTCGGTTGACCGTGAGTCTTTCGAGGTAGTTTCGCCCTTCAAGGAGTACTAGAACAACCTTATTAACGAGTCTTGACTGTTGTTTGAGTTACGTTGACTATGTTTGGATTTTAAGATTTGTTTTATATTATTGTATGAAAATCTCATATTATTAGTTAGATAATTGAAATTATGGAATCGCTGAGTATGAGATATTTGATTGATGGGTTATGAAAGTGAGCCTTGGGATCGGTTATGATTATTAGGAAGTGAGTGGACTTTATCTTCAAGGATGGTAGAATTATGCATATGAGTCCTTTGATTTTGAGTTATTATATGTCTTGAAGTGGAAATATGAAATGATTTTCAGGGTATTGGAATTATTTTTGTATGTTTGCGTGATGTGATTATTTCGAATGAATTTGTGCTATTTTTTAGTATAGTTATTTATACTTGGATATGTGTTGATGTACATGGGGCTATTGGAAAGGGTTTATGAAATTTGTTAATGGATTGGTCTCGGTTTACAAAGGGATTTGTTCATTTGCTGATAAGCGGATCTTTGGGAAGTCGAGAAAGGATTGGGAACATGGTGTTGGGGAAGTGGATTTGTGGAAATGGTGAAATTTTTATGACAGTTTGGACAAAGGATTTGGGAACTGGGTCGATTGCCTTCGGCAAAGTGTGTGCACATGATTTGAATTACCTATACCTACATGGAGATTACTCTGTAGGTGTCCGGCCCGTGGATATTGCATGTACCTGCTTATGTGGGTGTCCGGCTAGTGTATTGCATGTACCTACATAGAGATTACTCTGTAGGTGTCCGGCTAGTGATTTGCATGTACCTGCATTGAGATCACTTTACAGGTGTCCAGCCAGGATTTTCCCTAGCCACCTACCCGATTTGTCTACACAGGTGGTTGGCTAGTTTGCCCCATTCCCCGGTTGCCTTAGGAAAAGATTATATTGTTGCCTTCGGAAAATATTATATTGTTGCCTTCGGAAAATATAAAGGTTGCCTTCGGATGAAACCATGTGTTCCATATACCCTTGATGGGTGATAGAAGAATATGCGCTATACGGGTGGTTACAGGTATGGTTTTATGTAGAAGGTTTGATTCGAGAGTTATGAATCTTAAATGTGGTTTCTGTTGTATTATTAAGTTAAAGAATTTAAGAGTCGGGTTACAAATGTAAGATTGTTCCAACCTTTTATGATATTTAAGGAATTGTGATTTTTGTTGTAGGAAGAACTATGTGTGGTGTGATCCCTCACAAGGGGTACGTAGGTAGCCTAGGGTCGTACCTAGGTGCAGACGCGGACTATATTTTAATTACGTTGTTTTATTGAGTTTGGTTCTGACCTTGTCATTGGTCCTGAAACTCGATGGAAACCGAGGTACGATTAAATAATAGCTCATACTCCCGTTTGGCTAAGGGAGGGTTGTGTAAATGTGTTCTGGTTAAAACATGTATAAAACCCGTTTTGGATTGTCGTACGATTTGGGCTGAGGCCTTAAACTACTTGCGATTGTGTCAGGAGGTTAAACCTCGCATGATTGAATTTGGGAAGTTAATTTATGTTATTTGTAGTGGGCATTCATAAATAAGTTTGAGTGTATTATCTGCATTGTTTAATGCATTATTTCGATTCAAGAACATTATTGGCAGTTCTGTTTCCAATTATGTGAAGGCTGGAGGCCGATTATGTGAATTGCATGAAATTATATGGTGCATGTTGTTGGTTGGTGTTATTAAATGTGTTTTAACAGGTTGAGAAGTTTTGAGAAATGTTCAATTTACAGGCGCAGACTCTACCGAAATTTTGGTAGAAAGTCTCATGCCCTTATTCCTTTTTGGGAAAGGAGGCTATAGTTTTAGTGAGTGGGCCCGGCATTGGTGGGATGCGGATTTTTCACAGGATTCGTTCGGGTTCCGAGGAATTCAGGGCGGGTCTTATCATCTGATTGCCCATAAGGAGCGTCCTAAGAGAGACGCAGGCAACGACCATAAGTGTCCTTCGGGATACTCACCGCAAAACGTCCTAAGGAAGACGTAGGGTGTGCCAGAATTTCTTAAAAGGAGGTCTCCATGCCTCCTACGGAAGCATCCAGGTTCCTATCTGTTTCCTAAGGGAGGCGGGATAGTCACATAATTACCCATAAGGAGCGTCTTAAGGTAGAGGTAGGGCGACGACTACAAGCGTCCTTTGGGAGACGTAGACCACTAAAAGGCATCCTAAGAGAGACGCAAGCGCGCCAAGAATTTCCAAAAGAAGGTCTCCATGCTTTTTGAGGGAGGTATCCAGGTTCCTATCCGTTTCCTAAAGAGGCAGGATAGTCATACAGTTGCCCATAAGCAGAGTCCTTCGGGCGACGTAGGGCGACGACTAAGGCATCCTACGAGATGTGCAAAACACGTCCGCAATCCCTCAAGGGGGACCCTGACACTTATCAACTTTCTAAGAAAAAACATCTTACGAGACATGCCGAATATGCCCGAAATCCCTCAAGGGGGACCCTGGCATCTATAAATTTCCTAAGAGAGACACCATCAAGATACGGGCTGGTTACTCAAGCAGTTCGCAAGACAATAGGCAAATTGAAGTTGAAAAAATAACTGAAATCTCGCTAAACAAGCTAACCAACCCGCCAAGTTCAACAAAAAGAAGATGGTCAAACAAGACCAATTATTTTACATAAGAAAGCATACTACAAAAGCTGAAAAGAAATAAAATAGTCTTCATTTACTCCGAGACTCCAACAGGATATCCCGATCACCACGTTCTTAGCGGCTCCACCGCTTGATCTGCGATGTCTGCCATCCTACCTCATCCGCTGAATCCTCCTCTTCTTCATCCTCTTCACTACGCCTCTTCGACCGCTGCTCTTCAACTCCTTCCATGTTCACAGATTAACCTGCTCACTTTGAATAGGAAGCAAGTCGAACAAAGCATCTCGATGTCACCATCTCCAATGGCGTTGAGCAGTCCAAGTAGCCCACCTTGTACGCATTCATGGTAGCTTCGAACTTGGACTTTTCAACAGACTTGTTATAGGCGCCAAATCTTGCTAGAAGCTTGTCATAACTAAAGGAGACGTCAGTATTCTTACGCTCAAGACAGAAGTAGGCATCTTTTCGACTAACCAAGTCAATGAGAGAGGGCAACAACAGACAAGTTTTGGATAGTTTCAGCAGCAAAAACTACTCATTTTTTAAGTAGATGAAATGTTGCTTCCCTTTGTTTTTCCAAGGAAAGACTCGAGAAGGTGCCAAGATCGCCGGCCTGACGGATGTGATCGACCAACTTAGCACAGGATGATGGGTTTGATAGAAAGTTCTTCTTGAATAGGACAGACACGCATGCATCCCCTGTAGGGCTGGGCTTGTCCACCTTGGGATCAACCGCCGACGCGAAGATCCCTTTGCCTGGGTAGATGACTCTATTTTCTTCTTAGCCTTCGCTAACCTCACCTCCAAAGGAGTCAATGATGCCGAACCAACTCCATGCTTGGCTGCTCGTAACTCAACAGCTAGATCATAAGGCACTTTCTCGCTCGATCTTCATCCTTTGATTGATGCAGACGACTCAAACTTTGAAGAGGAATATTTGCATCTCTTTGACACTCGGCAAAACGAAATTGGGCACGAGCTGTTCCAAGAAGCAGATCATGGTTTTCAAACTTGTCAGCAGGAGGTTCCGGTAGAACACCTCGAACACCGTGCATACCACCAACCTTCCTACTATTTACACCAACGAGATGTTTAACCTCTGGCAGATGACGATGAAACAGCCTCACTTGAGTCTTCTCAATAGAAAGGATCCTTAGCTTCTTCCTCAATGGAGACACATCTTTCGCCAAATTCGTAGCTTCATTTCTTGAAGACTTGACATCAGCCTTTCTTTTTGAAGAGGAGTCCGAAAGAACACTCATCTTGCCCATCCAATGATCATCCAAGTCCGACCATTATGCTTCCATCTCTCAACATCCTGGGTATGGGGCAGACCACTAACTTCCTCCGGATACCCGCTTAGCTGACGAGGCTCAGCAACGAGCGAGGCCCAAAGATGCTCCAGCCTGCACTGCTGATGATATGCAGCAGCTGGTCCATCTGCGCTCACCTGCCCCACCACTACCTGCCGCCATCGCCAACTGGCCGTCGCATGTCACGATGACAACTAGCCGGACCCTGCCTTGCCTTCACCGCAAAAAAAAAAACAAAAACAAAAAGGAAAGAAAAAGAAATATACGTGCTCGACTTACCTTGGGATGCATGGCGACTCCTCCTTTGACAAGCAAGATAAATTCTCCATGATCTCTCTGCTTGAAAGTAGAGAAATTAAGTTTTGCGATGTGAAGAAGAGTGAAGAGAAGCTTGCATTTACACAGGTTGGGCATCCTAGGTCAAGAAGGAATCACAAGCCCAATCCTATTGAGAACCCAACTCTAAGAACAGTCAAAAGCTCACTCCAGTTGAGAACTCAATCTGCAAAATGAGTCACATCTCCTGCATGTCACCATGCATCATGCAAAAGATGGGGGGCATTTGTGGGAACCGAATTAAATCAGACCCTAGGTCAAATAATTCCTTCAATTTGGGGATTATTTGACCTAATTGGGAATTACTCAACCTAATTGGGAGTTACTCAATTTAATTGGGGGTTACCCAATTAAATTGAAGGTTACCTAATTAAATAGAGAATTGATTTGATTCCTACCACAATTCCCAATTAAATGAGGAGTTACCTAATCAAATTAGGAATTGATTTGATACCTACCACAATTAGGGATTTAATTTACCCTAATAAATCAAATCCCTAATTAATCAAATCAATTCCAAATCAAGGAGGAATAATTCTTTTCCATCTACGAAATTATTCCTCTGAAACCCTAGCCTTCGAGACCACTATAAAAGGATGGTCACACACAAGGATTGAGGTACATCTAAAATCTCTACTAAAACTCTGCAGAAAATTCCTCTCAAACCCTAGCCACCTCCTCTCTCTCTCTCTCTCTCTCTCTCTCTCTCTCTCTCTCTCTCTTTTACATAAGGCTCCGGCCGCCCAGTTTACACCATAAACACATCTCCGTACCCTAGTTAGCTAGTGTTTTTCTTACGAACTCTTGAACTAATTTAGGCATCGGAGGGCCAGTAACACCCAGTGTGGTCCTCTTATTAGTTCTATTTACTGCAGGGAGAAAGAAGCGGCGAAAGAAGAAGAAAGGAATCTTTCAATCGAATATTCTTGTGGGGAAATTTGCTCACACACTTACTATGTCCCAGCAACCCTCTTGGTATGTGCTTCAGTTTGATTCATCCCAAAAATCCTTGCCATTCCGAAGTCTGAAATTTTGGGCTTCATTGCTCCATCCAACAGTATATTACTTGCTTTTAGGTCCCTGTGAATGATTTTGAGTCCATAAAATTTGTGGATATAAAGTACTCCTTGAGCAGTACCTTCTATAATTTGAAAGCGTTTACCCCAATCTAGTTTTGCCTTAGCAGATGCATCTAATTGGACAAACCATGAGGAAAATGAATTTAGTGTTTTTCTTCTACAAAGCTTTTTGTACACATGAAAAAAGATCTTGCAGAAAGCAATCAAATGTGATATCCCAGAAATAAAATAAAAAATCAAAGAATTAATCTTAGAAGTTGTGGTGATCATATACCAACCAAAAGTTTGTCCAAACTTCGATTGGGTATGTACCCATAGATCAATATCATTTCCTTCTCTTCAACGCAGCAACCTAGGAGCCTAACAAGATTGGTGTGTTGGAGCTTGGCTATAAGCTTCAACTCATTCATGAACTCTTCATGTCCTTGTCCTCACTTCTTGGACAGCCTTTTTATGGCTACTTCTTGATTTTCTGAAAAAATCCCCTGTAGTGGAAGAAAAATCCAACAAAGAGAGAACCAACTCCTTACCGATCAGAATTACCGGGAAACTTAATTAAGAGAAGTCCAAAAGAAATTATCATGCTTATGGAGAACAATGTACTTGTATTAAGAGCTCAACACTAAAGTGTCACTTTATAAACAGGGCCAAGTCCTCCCTCTCCCAGTTCATTAGCTTCAGTGAAGTTGTTTGTTACAGCTAAAATTCTCCTTAAAGTGAAGAGTGGTAGCTCTGTATCATTCTTTGCAGCTTCAGCACTCAGACTGCCTTCCGCGCTCTCTGTTTCGTTCTTATTGTTAGAGCATCGTTTGTTTGGAACACAAGAATCTGTGCCCTACCGTGTGTGTATGTGTTTAGCAA